>NC_054396.1:30041402-30063902 GCF_017976425.1 Toxotes jaculatrix | reverse complement strand
AGAGTCTGCTTCTCTCACTTACTGGTTGTCTTTTTGTTGCTTTTGTCCCATAAAAGGACCCTGTCATGTAACCTGCATCCAGCTGTGGTTACAGCAAACACAGAGTCTTTATCATTCCCTTTTATGTGTATACACACACACACACACACACACACACACACACACACACACACACACACACACACGTGCCTTCAGATCAGACGGCTCCAATCCAGTGCCACAGCCAGCACCTTTTTTAAAATGACGTTAGAGGCTGATGCAAAGTGGCTCAGATGAAAAGGCGCTGAATGCGGCGACTGCAGCACAGAGCAATTTCAAAAACTCAGAGACCTTTAACCGGTAAGGAGCGCTCACGGCGTGAACACACTCTTTTGAGTGACCAATCATAGTGAAGCCAAGTGGAGTCCAGTGCTGTGTGGGCAGCTGAGCGTGGCGCCGGGCAAACAGCTGCTGCACACACAGCTACTGCTCCCAGTCATGCCACGACTCTGGTGAACACTGGCCACAGTGAAAGTACAGAAAACCTGACCTGTGTTAAATCCAGGTGAAGAGCCAGGTAACAAAGCCGGGTCAGGTGACCGGCAGCAGCACATCAGTCTAAAAGACCCATTTGACTTTCAGCAACATTTTCCCAAATCCAGCAAAGCACCAACAACAAAGAGAAGCATAGAAAGTTACACTGTGCAGTTTGTTCAGTGCTTGAATCCCATAGTCCATAAATTTAATCTCATCACAAAAATAATACAAACCTTTGTGCATCAGTATTTTTTTACTTCAGTATTTTTATTAGACGTGTTCCTTCTTCTTCTTCTTCACTCTAAAACACTGAGAAGTCAAATTCTGTCCTTCCTGTTAGATTTTAGCTTTGTGTTTTCCTCAGATTTCTTAATTATCCACTTGTTGGGGCTTTAGATGACTTCAGATACTTTCTCCGCCCACCTAAGTAAACTTATTTTGTAGGAGACTAAATTACAGCACAGCCCCTCAGGGATTATTTTGGAATAAAGTAGAAGTAATTGGTTTCCCTGCGTCTCCAGTAACAATCTGGGACCAGTTAGCGAGTTGAAAACATGTTGACTGACACGTTGAACATCGAGAGCGAGAGCGTACAAATGCAAATACACAAACACGGACAAACACATGCATGTGTGTATGTGCAGTTACAAACATCCACACTAATACGCATGAGAACACACACACACACATTCACATGCTGAGTCTGGGGAGGAAATGCATGCACTTAGCTGTGAAACACTTCCCACTGTGATTATTAATTACATTCCCCTTCCCTTGCCACCTGTGTGTGTGTGTGTGTGTGTGTGTGTGGAGCAGTAAAGCACATTTTATTTTATCTTTCTCTCCTTCCTGTTTTGTCCCTTCCCTCCTCCTCTCTGTCCATCCTTATCTTACTCATTTTCCTCCCTTCCTTGCACTCTTTCTCATTTCCTCTCCCCATCCCTCTCTCTGTCACCCTCCATCTCTCCGAACATAATGGCCCACCTTCTCAGTACACTGCAGGGAATGAGCACCGGCAGACAGCATCGATAATTAAGGGTGTAAACGAGAAGAAAAAGAACGACACAGGAATACATTAAGCTTTACTGGCTTTTAAAATGGATATTGGGAGAAAGAGGATAAAGAAAGAGGAGCTGGAGGAGGGAGACGGGGAGAGGGAAGGGGTGAGGAGCACTTTACATCTCTGCCCAAACTCACTCTGTGAGCCTGTCGCCGTAATGGGCCTGTTATTTTCTCTCAATCTAAACCATCTTTGATGCTAACAGCAGACAATTTTATGAACTCTGTGTCTGTGTTGAATTACAGTTACATCATTTGTAACTTGCAAGGAAGCATTTTGTGATTATTGAGGAGGAAATAAGGTCATTTAAAGGCTCAAAAACAATATTTCTGGTGCTATTTCAGACCGAGAGCTGAAGGTACTCGCATAAAACAGTTCCACAGCATCTGTAAAAATATCTAAGGTCTTTGTTAAATGAGTTTGAGGCCAAAGTACAGAGTTAATCACTTCATTTAACATGCTGTAATATGAGGGATCTGCGTGGGTCCTTTGATGAAATGGTGCTCTTGAAGAACAGATTCTTGTTGACAGTGGAAGCTTCAGCATCTCCATAATGTAACGTACAAACAGTGAAACCACCTTTCTTTATGCTTTCTTGATGAGCGATGTTGCGTTGCTGCGTGATCGAAGGTGAAGGTCAGTGCCTTCCCAAACACACGTGTCTGTTTCTCACGTGCCACAGCTGAGGTGTCGCCATAAAAACTACCTGGTGACGGATTCAGTTCTCGGTTAGAGGAAGCCATCGCTGGCACTACAACAGCGTCACATGACGTGTCACATGACAGTGTTGTCTCCTGATCATGTGGTGTTGTGTTGCTCTGAGAGCAGTGACAAGCGATGCTGTTTGTTGTTTAGTTTGGAGAACTTGTCATTAGTCCTGACATTTGAATCTTGTACTGTATATCAAGATATTTTATTTATTTATTATTCCAGTTGACTGATGCATCAGTGAATCATATCACATACTGATCACTGCGCAATTCCACAAAACCCTGAATTATCTGAAACGATGAATCATACATATCGGATGGTATCGGTGCCGTGGAACAGTAAAGAAAATCTACACACAGGAAACGCAGGTTTTTCCCGGGTCACTGCTTCACTGTTAATAAAATTTAAATCACAGTTCTCATCAAAGGCCACTTAGCGGCGCCCACATCAGTCCCCTCCTATGCTCAACTCTGCGTTTGACTCATTAAAGGGTCGGAAATGATACGACCGGAATCAATCCATATGGCCTCATTTATTTTGTCGTCAGCACTACTTAACATGTTTTATCGTAATAAGAATCCCGTTTAGCTTCATCAGAGAGACAAATATGTCCCCAGACCATAACCATTCACACCAAGCACCAAATCCCTCCAGCTGTCAACACTCACTACCTATTAAAGCCGAGGTTACACTGAGGGCTGCAGGCTTTAAAGAGTAATATTGGCTTCAGCCGCAACGATTGGCACTGATTTCTGGGAAGATTAAAGTTGAATGTTGAGTCTGTTCCAGGGGGATGAGACAGAGAGAGTGAGCTCAGGCCTGTAATTAGACAGCTTTGTTCTGTGGACAAAACAACGGCTGAGACACGCTGTTTTTTGAAAATACGATGATGCTCCCTGTGGCTCTGTGGAGCTCAGTGAGAGGAACCCGGCAGCCCCACGAACCAAACTGTGAGAGTATTAGTTAGTGAGGGCTCTTTGGATTAAAGCTTCCAACAAATGTCATGACTGTGTTCTCCCTCTGACTCGTCTTTTTTATGCTGGAAGACAGAGACAGAGAGGAGGGTGACATTTCTGTGCTGACTCAGGAAAAGAAGCTATAAAGAAAAGGAAAGAGGAGACAGCAGAGGTGAGAGTCCCACGAAGACGCATGTCTGTTCACAGACACAACATTTCTGCTGTGATGGTTTCACAGAGGTTTGGTCAGAGTTTAGAGTCAGCGGCAGGTGAGAGAGGTGCGTTTGCACCTGGGTCAGAGACCGAGCTCTTCATGAACAGATGGAGGAGATAAGAATGAGAATGAGAGGACTGAGACTGAAGTCAGTGAGGAGCCGTGGTTCACATCAGTGACCTCAGCGTCCGTAAAAACAAAGACTTAATGCACCACCCACTGGGCACGCTACGTGACCCAAATCAAACACACCTGCCGCGTGACCAGCAGGTGCATGCTGGGTCTGGCTAAAAGCTAAATGCTAACATGCTCGCGGTGGACACCTGTGACTTCTCCGCACACTGAGGAGCTTTTACCTGCAGGGAGGACTCAGAGAAGCGGGTCCACACAGGTGAGTACATCAGCAACTCAACCTCCACTGCGCGTGCACTGCGCTGTGTGTGCGCGCGCAGTGTTGTGTGTTCACTGTTGTGTGTGATGTATGCAGCTGTTAACGTCAGTGGACACTGTTTCTTTGTTGTTGCTCAGGTTTGTGAAGTTGTCTGAGTTTTCTTGTCTCTTGTGGTTCGGCTCAGTTCACCTGGGAAAAACAATGCGTTACTTTTAATTTAATCTCTAACCGTTCTCATTTAATAGTTTTCTTTTTATCATTTAGGTGCATTGTGATGATAATACTCCTTAATTTCTACGTTTACTGACATTTTCAAATCTGTTTTTTTTTTGTTAAAGTTGAGTATTTTCATATTTAAGTAGAATTTGAACTTTTACTTGAATAAATAATCAGAACATTGAAAGTTTGTTTTACGGCTGGTTTCGTACTTTGATCCAGGTGAAACTGCTGACTGCCTGTGCTTATTAAAATTCCTAATTTGACTGAATTGGCTTTTAAAACATTTTCAGTGGAGCATGAACTGAGAGCTTCTGTTCATGGCGAGTGTTTGGGTGGGAACCTTTCTGTGTGCCAGTCGAAAACACCTGGCGCCTACAAACCACGTTTCTGTGGAAATAAACTGCGACAGCAAACATTTTGTAGGAAACGTAACTGAGACTGGATTCTGTTTCTGTTAACATGACGAGGAAATTCATTTAAATTAAGTTATATATTTGACAAATCACAAATACAGTGATACTGAAACTACCACCACCTCCACCTGCAGTGACTCCAGCATCATGAAACTGGTTCTGGTTCTGTTCAGACTCTCACAGCACCTGGTTCAGGTCAGGGAAAGATCCTGGTCTGGATTTAAACCGAAAAAGTTCCCGGTCACTTCACACACAAATAATCCAGATGGTTTTTAGTTTGAGTTTCTTTAAATGTGATTGGCAGTTGCAGTTTATTTGTATGGA
This sequence comes from Toxotes jaculatrix, assembly GCF_017976425.1. Taxonomy (NCBI): domain Eukaryota; kingdom Metazoa; phylum Chordata; class Actinopteri; family Toxotidae; genus Toxotes; species Toxotes jaculatrix. Next base: position 30,059,098 of record NC_054396.1, on the reverse strand, counting down.
AACGTTGTTTCTGGGACGAACGGCTGCGTCGGAGCTCGTTCAGTTTGACCACCGACGCTTCAGGAATCCGATCTGTGAAGAAATGTGAATTTAAACACTCTGATTTAACCCATGTGACCTCCTGGGTCAGGGGTCACGCACTTTCCTCTCTCATTTCACTTCATATTCACTGTCTGTAATTTGCATTTCAAGTGAAAACAGTGGCACTACCTGTGACGGGCTTTGTCTGTGCTGACTTTCAATACGAATGAAGCCCTTGAGAGGGCCTGTTAGCACGAATTACAATTAACCCCTCTCTGTTTCTTTCAGTCTAATCACTTGTCATTAATGTCCATCCTCTTCCTCTGTCCTCTGCTTGTTTGTTCCTCTCTGTCCTGCTCGTCTGTTGATCTGTCTCTTCATCGATGCCCTTTCTTCTCATCTGTCTCATTACTCTTTGTCTTTTCCCCAAATTCATTTCAGTGAGGTCAGGAAGTGATTTGTACATGAAGTACACAAGATTAACAGTCAGGCCAGGCTGCACACACACACACACACACACACACACACACACACACACACACACACACACACACAGACAGACACACACACAGACACACACACACACACACACACACACACACACACACACACACACAGAGACAGACACACACACACACACACACAGACACACGCACACACACACACACACACACACACACACACACACACACACACACACACACTGTCTGTCCTGAAGAGCTGACACTGTGTTTCAGAGAGGCCTCTGAGGGGTGCTTGTCTATAAGGAGATGAGAGAAGAGGAGGAAAGAGGAAAATAAAGAAGTGAAGAGAGAGTGAAAAGTGGAGGGAGAGATACATCAAAGGAGACGGAGAGCAAGAGTGAATGCAGCAGACAGCAAACAAAGGATGAGCTGGGAAGTGATGGAGGGAGAGAGAGAGAGAGCAGGGAAATGAGTTGAAGAAAAGGAGATGGGGGCAGTGAAGGGGTGAAGCAGAGAGTGACAGACAGAAAGTGGAAAGAGTGGGAAGAGAGAGAGAGAGAAAACACAAAAGATGAAGAGAATGAATGGAGGGATGGAGGCAGCAGCTTAGAGATTAGCATGACTATTAACTGCTGTCTGACTGCGGTGCTCATTAAAGTCCACTGCAGGGACTCTGCTTTCTGCCTGCTCCACACTGCTGCTGCGTCGGTGTGTGTGTGTGTGTCTCTGCCTGCTTGTGTTTTGGTGTAAACCTGCGTGTGTGTGTGCAGGGATTTATGAGAGGGTGTGTGTGCAGTGTGCTGTTTTAAGACATGGAAGGTGAGACCAGGTGTCCTCAGGATCAGCCCTCAGACGCTGCAGGCTGGGTGGTCTACAGTTGTGTGTAGGGATGGGAACGGAGAACTGGTTCCAAAGCGTGTGAACCATCAGACTCGTGTCCTGTAAATCAGAAACACGTAGCGATTACCTGCTGAAGAAGGATGCTAACGCTGCTGCACGATCATTCAGATGTTTGCTAACACATGAAAAATGTGTAGCGTTGAATCTTATTTTATTTTCTGCCGCTCTCTGATCACTACAATCAACTAAATCTTCATTTCACCAGACTCAGTCTACAGATCTGTGTGTGTGTGTGTGTGTGTGTGTGTGTGTGTGTGTGTGTGTGTGTGTGTGTGTGTGTGAGTGAGTCTGCTGTTTGACTACCTCGAACACTGTAGCCCTGTTTGCTGCTGCTGTTACTGTAGTTCTAATAATACGAGCTGCTGCTGAAGCAGCGAGCAAGGCGACATATTAGGTCTGAGCTGAGCGTCTGAGCTGAGCGTCTGAGCTGAGCGTCTGAGCTGAGTGTGAGTGGCAGACAGGCAGCTGCTGGCCCCACAGGTCCGGTTACAGATGAGCACAACCACATAAGAGATGTAAAAATAAATAGGGAGAGAGAAAAAGACAGAGAGATAAAGTAACAAAGGGAGGGAGAGAGGGAGGGAGGGTGAGGCGGGTGTGGAAAGGAGCTGATAAGGGGAGACAAACCGAGCAGAGAGATAGAGGAAGACATAAAGTAGGTACCTGAAGAAACAAAGGGCCGAGGCGACACAGACCATGAGAGACACTGACAGAGAAAATAAGTTTACCTACTTTGCACTTTTTCCACAGTCTTATCAGCTAAACGAGTGTTTACGTGTGTGTGTCTGTGTGTGTGTGTGTGTGTTTTTGCCATTTTCGCTGGCGTTTTGTAGAAACCTCATCTCACATTTTGTCTCTAAGTTTAATAGCTTCTGTCTTTTCATGGGCGTTTCATGACATAAATGAAAGTTAGAAATCTAAAAACTAAGCAGTGAATTTGTTATTTTTCATGGACTCATCCATCAGCTGCTGTCTCACCCTCTGGGTTCAGTCCTCAACCCGGTCAGAACAGTTCATCTTCCTGAAGAGCGACAGCAGATATTTTCTATCTTCAGAACATGCAGGAAGTAAAAGAAGCATCAGGACTTTGAGTCGCACGCCTGAGACGAGTGAATCTGTGAGGGAGGTGTTGGCTGTTACCTGTGATATGATTCGTCCTGCAGGTGCAGTCCAGACGGGGACAAACTGGGCCCACGTGTTTCTGAGTGTCGCTGTCTTCCTGGTCATTTTCCCCACTTTAACACGGAATTCTTAACTCAAGGTTCCCTTACTCAATTTCTTCCAGAGCTTTCAACCACATCTTGCAACCAGCTGTTACTGTGTGAACAAAGCTCCATGTTCAGGTCACATGTTGGCAGGTGAACCGCTTCCATAACAAGAGAGTAAACTGATGAAGGCAGCAAGGTGCGACTGAAAGCTCCAGAAAAACAAACGGTTATTTCAAAGGTCAAAGATTTAAGCTTAAAACTCACTTTTCCTCACTCTCTCACAAACAGACCGCACACTGATGTTAGAGAGTGACCACGTTAAATCTCAGTCAGAGAAGCTAAACTGAAGTTATAACAGCAGATTCTAAACAAACTGCTGTGACTGGACCTTTGAGTTTCTCCCTCTGTAAAACCAGATCCTAACATTGAAGTGATGAACTGTCTTTAGCCACATGTTCTAAATGAAATTCATGTTTTCATTCTGTGACGCTGCAGCCTCAGTAAAGTCCAGGTCTGTCCAAACCACCTGGTACGTACAGGCACGTGGACTCTGTGTGTGTGTGTGTGTGTGTGTGTGTGTCTTGTTAATGTGTGGAGCTACTGTATGCATGTGCGTGTGTGTGGGTTGTGTCAACACTGACCGGTATGCTGGGAATGTTTGCGTAGATATACCACAGCTCGTGGTGATTCGCACATTTATAAACCGGGTGAACCTTTGTGAGTCACAGAGTCTCAGGAACTGAGAGAGAGAGAGAGAGAGAGAGAGAGAGAGAGAGAGAGAGAGAGAGAGAGAGAACTAAAAATCAGAACTGAAAATCTGACATAATTCATCCGAACCTGAGGTGTGAGTGTTCCAGTCCCACGTGTCTGATGAGCTGTGAGGGATTATCCAGCTCTGCCTTCACTCTACAGAGGAAACCGCTCTGACTCTCACAGCTTTTGGCTCCTGCTGATGTTACCTGAGCTTTTTCTTTGTCTCTTACGTCCCTGCTGTCCTTTTCTGCGTTTGTGTTGAGCTCGTCCAGCTGTAGCCACCGTCCATTTGTGTTTCCCTTGCACTGCGATCTTTAGGTTGTGTTTGTAAGCAGCTGATGCAACTGTCAGCTAAATGGCACGCGTCCTTTCATCTAACAGCAGATGTATTAAATGACGTCTTAAGTGTTCCTGTGTTCAGCTGGAAAAAGTGTGAGATGAAACGGAGGAGAAAGGAGTGAAAGACGATAACAGAGCAAGGCGAGGTGGAGAACAGGGATCAGGACGTCAGGAAACTCTATGTCACCGCGCTGGTTCTTTATGTCCTAATGCTGTTTTTCCTTCCTGTTTCTTCTTCCTTCCTCTGCCACGAGGAAACTGAACCTGCAACCTTGAAACAGGAAGAAAGTTCCCAAAACAAGAATAATCATTTTCAGCCTGATTCCGTTTTGAGAAGTACCACAGACGAGTGGTGGGCGATGATTTTGACCCGACGGCACTCAGCATCAATCTGAATCAAAGGAGGCGAAGTTGTGGGCAGTCCACGCTGTCTGGTTCTACTGCTGCTCCACTCTGCGCCGCCAGATTGGACGGAGGAAAAGATGGTGGAAACAGCAGATAATTGGAGAGTGGATGAAAGGGAGAGGCGTCCAGGAAGAAGGAGAGAGACAGAGATAAAGGGAGGCAGAGCGGCCGAGAGGTTGAGATGAAGTGAGCGAGAAAGTGAGGGGGGTGGAGGGGTTGGTGTGAGAGAAAGAGGCTAGACAAAGAATCAGAGAGAGAGAGAGACAGAGAGACAGAGTGAGGAGAGGGGGCAGAGCAGGAGGAGAGAGATGCTTTGTGAAACGTCTGAGGGACTTTTTGTTCTTTAAGAGACAGTCCAACTCTCTGCTCTCGCTTCCTGGCTCTGTCCCCCTGTCTCTGTGTCCCCCAGGAGCCATTAGTTTAAGCTGCATTCATCTTTCTTAATAACTGTGTCCTGTGTTAGTGTGAATGTTTAGCAGTGCAACACAACAGATTTTATCCTCACTGTGGGTTTTTTCTTCAGAGTTTATAACTTAAAGTGGATTCACATCTTGTTCATCCTAAAGATTATTCTTTAGGATGAAAGTTTGAGGAGTGTGATGATGATGATGTGTATCACATGCTGTGGCCTTCACCGTCACCAGATCATGACCCAGGTGTTCATCGCTCCAGCAGAGTCCAGAGACTCAGAGAGGCTCAGTACCAGGACCAGTGCCAACACTCAGAGCTCATACAGGAAGTCGTCTTCTCCATGTGCTTTGTATCGAGGTCGAGTGTGAAGGTGGAATCAGTTTATTTGTCAAATCCAAAATCTTTCCCTGACCTTTCTGAAACACTGTCCCTGCTCTCTGAACGCTCGTACAGGACCCCTCACCTGTTCCCTGTGACACCTCCCGTCTGTCTTCACCTTCATCGTACAGCAACTCTCGCTTCACCCAAACACTCAGACCTTTTTTAAGATCCACAGTTCGAACGCGTTTCTGCTGAGAAACAGCAGTATATCAATATAATATCATCTCTGTCAGTGAATCACAAAAAGCAAAGCTGTGATCGCGCTGATGCTTCAGCACAGACTCCTACGTTTCGGCTGTCCGTCCATCTTAGCATAGGAGGGTGAAAGGATGGAAGGGAAAGTATGTGACAGGAAAAAGGGAGAAAGAGAAAGTTGTAGTGGAGCTTTGTCTCCACCCATAAATTCTGAACTCTGAAATCTGAACAATGTAAAAAGAGATTCTTCCACCGCAAACTGGATTAATGGATGAAGGGTACGAATGAACCAGTAAAGATCACACGTTAACCTAAACAGTGTGTTGAAGAAACTGTAGATTTAGAAACAGGATTAGACTGAAACAAATATTTCATTCTGTCTTTAAAGAGACAAATTACTGATAAAACAGAAATTAAGATTGGACAGTGTGTTTGTGAATGTGTGCTCTTATAATGAGAAGTGATTATCTTTTTTTCTTTCATATGCCACGTGCTGACTTGGAACAAACAAGTTGTCTCTCTCATGTGACCATGTCTGAGATTTAGTGATTGCAGTGCTGTGATTCCAAATGTTGCTGAAATAAAATCTGGTTTCTGATCGAATCATTAAACAGCGAAAGGTTGGTGATAACTTCAGATTTCTGATTTCTGGTCTTTTCTCAGGACAACCTTTTTCCACGTGAAGTTTCAGAGACCTGGGTTATAACAGCAGCCTCACAGTTCCTGGCCTGAATCGGGCGTCACACCTGCAGGACAGGTAAGAACACAGATGCATCCACCTTCAGCTTCTACAAGTAGCAGCATGACATTAGTTCGCTGTGAGACTTGTTTGCCTCTCGCAGCAGCTCGAAGCCTAAACAGGCTTTCAGACCCATCCACTCTCCATCCGTCCCACTGCCCAAAAATAAGCTGCTTCACATTTTTTTTCTTTGTTCTTGCTAAACAAAATATAAAATAGCACATAATTAAAGACGGAGTGGGCAGATGGATATGAGAAGAAGAAAGGGAGGTATTGAGGGGGAGGGGAAGGAGGAGGGTGGGAAAAACATAATGACCACTGTTGTTGTTGGTTACACAACTCAAAGGGTCTGCAGCTATTTCCATCTCTGGTGGGCTGCTGGAAGTATGCAAATGGATCTTCTTCCTTCCTGCAGAGGCTTAAGAATGCAAATAAAACAGGAGCAGCATGTGTTCAGATTTAAATATGCATGACTAATGACCCTGAGGAGCTAATCACCATGGCAGGAGGGTAGGAAGTGGAGTGGCTGTCCACAGAAAGCTGAACTTTTGGCCTTTTGCTCTCTGGCAGGCATGTGCACAGGTAGCACCAGTAAGGCCATGATGGAGCTGCTGACCTTCTGCTCCACCACCTACATATACAGACTTTCTGAAGTGTTTTAAATGTGTGTGTTTGTTTTCCTGTGACTGTCGGTGTGTGTGTGGGTCCCTCCTGTTAGTCCACTCAGCTCCCAGACACAGATTCTCAGGTGGAATCCTCAGCAAAGCTCAGTGGTCCCTTGAGTGTTGTGATCAATGTGTGTGTGAGATGAAAACAAGACTGAGAGCCTGTAGCCATGCTAGCAGCTGTGTGAGGGAAGCACAGTGTTCCTTTGAGCTAATTGCTAACGTGTGCATGCTAATGTACTCAGAATGACAGGATGAAAGGTGAAGCTCACAGTGAAGCAGGAGGAGTCTGACCGGGGCTCTGCAGATTTTGTGCCAGTGCTTTCAGCAGATGATGAGATAAAAGAAGTGACAACAAGTGACAACAGAACCTCATCTTCACATGAGATGTAACACAAACCGCGACGCCGTGAGACAACCGCTTTCATTAGCTTTAAGGTTAATGTGTCTGTTTGTGGCCTGTGCAGGTGTGTCGCTGTGTGGCTGTGACCATGCATGTTTGTGTGTGTCCGGACTCTTTGTCTTGAATCAGCTGCTCAGGATCATTTATCCACCGTGTTGGTTTCTCATGTGTTCAGCAGAAACCGGTGCCTTCGTGCTCTGACTCAGATCACGTGAGCAAAACGCTGAAGCAGAGTCTGGAAAATGGAGTCGATGAGTATTTGAATTTGTCAGTGAGTTATTTTCAGGGTGCGTTTGTTTTGTCTCACGTTGTCTTCATTTGTGAAATCTTTATTGGACAGCCACATGTAAAGCAGACATATCGTGTCCTGTTTAACTTTGTTTCCCTGGCAGTTTACATCGTGAGATTGCATTCCCAGCTAAAAATAGTGGAGCAGTGAAACACCTCCATCTTCTCTCTGCCCATTCACTTCCACTCCGGGCAGTAGGAGTCCTCTGCAGACAAAGAGCCTGGTATTTATGAACAATCATAAATATCCAGGACCAACAGCTTCTCTGGCTCTCTGAGTTGCAGCGTTCACTCCAGGAATTTTCTTTTGTGGATTTTCCTGAAATTTACTTTAAATTTTCACCACATTTGGATGAAAATGTTATGAATGAGGGAAAGTGACCAGTCGTCATCGGAGTCCGTCCTCATCGGAGTCTGTCCTCATCGGAGTCCGTCCTCATCGGAGTCTGTCCTCAGCTCAGAGCAGGAAGACTCTATCTTGAGGAGTGTACTGGCAGTGCGCTCGGTCACGTGCTAACGTACGGGTCAGCTTGGGGGCGTCCTCTTTAGCGTCTCTCCAAGATGCAGTTGTCCCTGTAGGTTTGAGGACCACCACCGTCCTCCAAAACAGACAAGACTGAATACAGGCCTATAAAACTTGGGTCCAGTCATGAGGCTTTTTAAGACCGCATGTCCCACCTCAGTGGACCCCCTGTGGTTTGTTTATTGCCCCAGCTGTTGTACAGATGACACCATAGCAGTTGCCCTTCACCTGACCCACCTGGACGAGAATGGCATTGTGTTAGAATGATGTCGACCGTGTCTCTTTGTTAATGCTCTTCATTGATGAATCTGTTAACAGCAGGTAGCACTGCTCTAACTGTGGCGCCAACTGCTCGCTGTCTGAACGCACTTTACGGAAGGCGAGCCCCCCCTCACCTGTCCTCACCTGTCCTCACCTGTCCTGCTGCCTCAGACAGTCAGAGTTTCTCTGCACTTCTCCCAAAAGGAAGACCTGAGCCATCCGTTCTTCTCTATTTATCCCCCTTTTCCTTCTCTTTCCTCTTTCTCCCGGGGTAGGCTTTTCTAACCGTGGATGTCCTCCAGTGTAGTGGACCATCTGAGAGCTTTTTAACTTGCTGTATTGCTGCTCCTGCTGTAACTAATTGCAGATAGACCGGCTATTGATTTGCTTCCAGGCACAGAGCAGATGTTTGTCTGCAGTTTTAGTAAAATCAGGCAGTAAATCCACAAAAGAAGAGAGGAATGTAGAGCTTTTTCATTTCTGAGCCTAGACATTTTCCATTCTTTATTGTCTGTTTATGCTGCCAAACAGAAAAAAGATTCTTCGAAAATTCAGAGCTTTTTGGTTTGACTCTCGTAATAAACCAAAGACGACAGAACCATTAAAAGTTGGACAGAAATTTGAGAAGAAAATTCCTCACAAGTTTGGCTTCTTTGTTGCTGATACAACAGATGTATTACCAACCGTGAATTTTCATCCGTCTGTACATTGTTCTGTGTACTGCTAAAGAAATCTCTCTCTCAGAGCTGCAGATGTATAATATGGTATTCTCTCACAGTAACATCCACGTTATACCTTTACTGCTAATATTTAAATGTGCAGCAAACGCTCTGTGGGTACAGGGAATGCAAAACAACTCACTTCTTAAATGGACGTTCTGTTTGACTGCAAAAAAATCCATATATCCATTACACAGACCTGCTCTTTAAACAATGGCTTTAATTTAAAATTGTATTTTAATCCGAATTTAACACCTCAACATGCACATAATTTTATCTCCGGAGCACAGGGGCCTCTGAGTGTTATGCATCACAAGCCATCCATTCCTCTAATTCATCCCCATTTACATGGAGCAGCACCATCCAGATAACGCGCTGGTGTTTCCTGACAGCGGAGCCGGGGCCTGAGCTTTCATTTACATCTTGATTTATGAGCTCCAGAGAGACAAAAACAGAAAAGGAGCAAAATAAAACAACCCACACAGACCTCCTCGGAATAACTGAATGAACAATGGGCAAAAGTACATTAATGTGATTACTTGGACAAATGCATTGTGTTTGCATTTGCTCACAGCCATTTTCCTCTGTCATCCAGTTTAATAAGTACAGACGTGTCACCTCACTGGCTGACTGGCGAAGAAGCCACACAGGGCCTTGCGTGCTGGGTGCTAACATTCAGCCGCTCTCACCACTCACTCCTCATCTGTTTGGTATCTGGAAAGTAAAGAAGGGGAAAAGTAGCTGAGAGAGAAGTAATATGGAAGCAGACGTGTATTGTGGACACGAGTCGTGTGAAGATAATTCCTGAAGAGGCGAACGATGGGCGAGAGTGGGAGAGAGAAGAGTCACACAGTCGTGCTCTCTGTGTGTCAGCAGATTGTTTGTTAGTGTGACCAGACCAGCTGGAAAGCAGGTTCCACGGCTTGTTGCTTGAGGTGCACACCATCAGCAGCAGGAACTTGTGCGTAGCAGCTGCGTTCTTTGGCTTTTTTCGATGCTCGAATCGTGATTTTGCACAGACACGCTGAACTCCAGGAAGTGATTGGATTTCTGTGTTTACATGAGTCGTTTCACACTGATTCTAATTTGGACTTTTTTTACTTTGGGCTAATCTCCAAACTCTGCTACCTGTGGAGAATCTGAATCAAATAAATGTTGCTGAGTCAGCAGTGGAATTGTTGTGCTCGTGTTCATGAACATTTGTTTGACCAGAGCTTGAGATCCCTGTCGTTAAAGAGGAAGGAGGAAATGTAGGGAAGTATAAGAAAGCCATAAATCAGATGAAACGTCAGAAGGACTGAAACATACCGACAAACAGATCAGGGAATGATGAGATGGAAAAATAAACCTTAGTAAAAGAAAAGCGCTGCAGACTGAATGTTACTGTGCCAGAGACAGCTGGTCCACTGCTGTCCTGGAGGTGCTAAAGCCAGGACCCAGTCCAAATACAGCAGCTGTAAAACAATAAACAAGTGTAAAGGAAAACAGGGACGAAGGAGGGAACATCAGGGCAGAGGGAAGGAGGGAGAGATGGAGGAGGAGGACAGGGAATGAAGATTTGTTCATTGCACAAAAACAGGGGCAAATAGTGAGAGAGCAAGGAGGGAGCGAGAAGGCCACAGAGGAAGGAAGAAATCAAAGAGAGAAGGAGGGAGGCTCCACGGAGAGAGGATGGCGGTGCCTTCAGAGGACTATTTCTCTGTCCGTTCAGTGTGAGGAATATGTGACAGAGGAGGCGGGAGGAAGGGAGGGAGGACAACACCTCAGAGTGCTATTCTGCCACTGTTAGTTCAGACTGAGTGCCCTCGTAAAGAGGCCGAGAGGCTGGGGGCCGTTTACGGTGCCAGCTTTTTTAGAAACAGATGTTTTACTGGATCACGCCGGCACTGTAGGAGAGCAGGAGGAGGAGGAGGAGGAGGGGACAGGTAATAAAGACTGGAACTGACAGACAGAGAGAAGAGCTGAAAGCCAGAGAAGAAGAAAAGAAGAGGGAGAAGAAGAAGTGGATACAAGTCAAAAGGACAAAGTTGAATTATCTTCCATCACAGCTACAGCTACATCCAGTAGTTGTTGGGACGTTTCAGTCAGGACTGAAGTCAGTCAGACATCAGACGCGTACCTGCTGACGCCCAGAAATCATTTTCAGGAGATTCTTTCAGGAAAGAAGTAATTTCTGAACAAGTAACAGGAAACGGCGTTGGACGGCATGGCTACCGTACTTTCATATTTTGTGGTATGAGTGTGCAGCACATGTTTATGTTTCAAGTCACAGCACACTCACAAATCCACACAAATTATTAATTTGCTTTCAGAAATGTCCCCCCTGACACCTGCCAGGCTGTGCTGGGCTCACGTCCAGGTTTATGTCCAAACCCAGACCCCATCCCCTCCACACAGAGGCACCAAAGCCTGATGTTTACTTCTGTTAAACTGTGCCAGAGGGCGTTTTCTCCCCCGCAGACACTAATAAGCACTCGATTCTGACACATCGGCGGCGAGTAAAGTTAATCAAACACTGTTTCATTTAAAAATCCATCTTTGTTCATCATCTGTTCGACCAGGTCAGAGCGTCAGCAAAGCTCTGTCTTTGTATGAGTGTGGACTCTAGGCCCCTCTGTGACGGAGGATCGTGTTAAAATCATGTAGAGTTTGTGAGTCTTCTGTTGGTGTGTTTGTCTGAATCACACACACTTGCTCTTGCTCTTGCTCTGTGAGTGTTAAGTATGTGTGTAACGCAGTAATGATTGTGAATGTGTCCTGGGAACTCGGGCCATGCTAAGTGGCTAACGTTAGGCCATGTTTGAGTTCGAGGAATGAGGCGAATGTTTGCCTGCTGTTGCCGTGAGGCTGCTGTAAATCAGGAGTTGTTGTTGTAGCTCCGCTCGTGACGTGTGTTTGGAAAAATGAAGTTGTTGCTGCTGCTCGTAATGTTTGTAGGCTAACGTCATCCACACTGACTTTTTAAATGGGTGTTTACACACTGAGAATCGTGGAGTTTCACTGGTACTGGTACCACCACCAGACACACACACCAGACACACACACCAGACACACACTCCACCCCCTCCCCAGTGAGTTTGCACATTTCATGTTAAAGCCTGCTCTAAGTGGCTGCAGGTCAGTGTGGTCTCAGCTCAGCCTCTGTGCACATCCCTTATTAATGAGCCTTGTGGCCGTGGGGAGGAACCACAATACTCACAACACTTAATGTACAGATGAGAGAGAGGTTAAGGGGGGACGGGGGGAGAAAGGACAGATGGGGAAAAGAAAAAAAGGAAAATAACTGGAGTGATGTGGATGGGGGTGGAAGGCACAGAGAGACGAATGGAGGAGAGAGATAGAGGAGTATACAAAGGAAAAGAGGTCGACACAGAAAGAGCAAAAGGCAGAAAGAGGCGTGATGAAATGAAAGCAAGACGGCGTGACGGAGGAGACAAAACGAGAGGGGGAATCCAAACGGTGTTTTTATGAACTGACTGTTACCTGAATCTTCTGGAGTCGCTGTTCGTCCCACAGGTTGCAAGGCTCTCTCGCCCCTTGTACCTCGTCACGCTGCAAAGCGGATTACAACGGCGAAGCCAAACAAAACCCCTGCAGCGCGCTCACGCACGCCGCACCGTTCAGCACTAACAGGTATGAAAAGGTGTTTGGAAACACAGCGAGCCAAAAGCTTAGTTACTTATCCAGTTCAGCACCATATCTGATATCAGATGAGCTGTGCAGTGCCTGGGCAGAGGCGGCTCAGGTGGAGGGTTTTCTAACATTTTACTCGACAGAAGTTGCATGATATTAGTTTGCAGTGCGTCTGGGAGAAACAGGGAAAAAATAAAAATAAAAAGATAAAATATCTGAGGGAAGAAACAGGAAAGAGTCTCAGAGTCATCGCAGCTGGATTTGAAATGCTTTTATCTCAGAGGTGGACAGCAGAGTCCGGCTGAACTGTTGGCTTTAACGTTAAAAACGATAAACGGTGCATTCGATTTAGTTCACTTTGTTCCACATGTAGTTTATAGAACTTTTTTTACTCTATAATTCTGACTTTGGAGTGGACATCTTTGGGCTTCATTCTGGACTTAGTCCCTAGACAGAGACATTTTGTGTCTCTCAGCAGTTATTTCATCCAAACCTTTGCAGTGCTTAGTCTCATCCTAATTAATGTCCTTCTGACTGCAGCTGCTTTCTGGACACAGTAATAATGTAAGGACCGTAAGGCCTTGACCTTTGCTCCTCTTCTCTCCAGGAGAGGATTCGTACATGTTTTTAAATGACTGAGTTAACCTTGAATGAATGAGTTCATTCAAGGTTAACTCAAAGTCTCCAGTCAGTCTTCGTTAGCTGAGACTCGACCTGCAGGGACACACAGGTACACACTGCATTCAAAGTCACTTTGAATGCAGTTAGGCTGTAGTTCGTAATCACAGATTACAGATTAATAACAACAAAAACAACTGTTTTATTTGTTCAGTGTAACTTTTCTGTTTGTGTTGCAGCTCATGAGAGTAAAAATCTTTAGAGAAGCCTGGTGTGTAACCAGCTGGGAAACGTCTCAGGATCAGTTTTCCTTCATGTCTTTTACTGTCCCTTTTTTCTCTGCATGTTGTTTCCTAGTGTCCTCTCTAAACCTGTCACAGCCTCTTACTGTGTATTTTCCTCCTCTTGACTTGTTTCAAGGGGGGGCATTGGTGGAGGGTGTTGCGATAAAAACCCACAACCACAGCACTAAATTAGTGCTGCAAGTCACAATTAGTCACATTTCAACAGAGGAATTTTGTTTGGAAATTAATAATAATAATAATACATTGAATTTGTATAGTGCTTTTCCGGGTGCTCAAAGACGCTGGACAATGGAAGCAACAAAACAAAACAAAAACAGTTGGACTGAACGTGTTGAATTTGATCAAAATGGGATCAAGACTGTAACCAGTGATGATAATATAGATTCAGGCAGAGACCAGAGGTGTGTGTGTCTGTATGTACTGTGTGTATACCTGTCTGTGTGTACTGTGTGTGTACCTGTCTGTGTACCTGTCTGTATGTACTGTGTGTGTACCTCTCTGTGTGTACTGTGTGTGTACCTGTCTGTGTACCTGTCTGTATGTACTGTGTGTGTACCTGTCTGTGTGTACTGTGTGTGTACCTGTCTGTATGAACTGTGTGTGTACCTGTCTGTGTACCTGTCTGTGTGTACTGTGTGTGTACCTGTCTGTGTGTACTGTGTGTGTACCTGTCTGTATGTACTGTGTGTGTACCTGTCTGTATGAACTGTGTGTGTACCTGTCTGTGTGTACTGTGTGTGTACCTGTCTGTGTGTGTACCTGTCTGTATGTACTGTGTGTGTACCTGTCTGTGTGTAGTGTGTGTACCTGTCTGTGTGTGTACCTGTCTGTATGTACTGTGTGTGTACCTGTCTGTATGTACTGTGTGTGTACCTGTCTGTGTGTACTGTGTGTGTACCTGTCTGTGTGTACTGTGTGTGTACCTGTCTGTATGTACTGTGTGTGTACCTGTCTGTATGTACTGTGTGTGTACCTGTCTGTGTGTACTGTGTGTGTACCTGTCTGTGTGTGTACCTGTCTGTATGTACTGTGTGTGTACCTGTCTGTATGTACTGTGTGTGTACCTGTCTGTATGTACTGTGTGTGTACCTGTCTGTGTGTGTACCTGTCTGTATGTACTGTGTGTGTACCTGTCTGTATGTACTGTGTGTGTACCTGTCTGTATGTACTGTGTGTGTACCTGTCTGTGTGTACTGTGTGTGTACCTGTCTGTGTGTACTGTGTGTGTACCTGTCTGTATGAGGAGACTGAAGGAGGGCCCTGCTGCGTTTTCTGTCGTCTAAATGAATTTTCTCTCATCTTCATAAATCCACCTCTCTCCTTCATTCATCCCTCTCCTTGTCTCTCACTCTTTATTGGTGTTAAACATCTGCGTCACATTTCAGTCTTTTTTTTTTTTTTTTTTTTGAAAACCAAAATCTTGCTCAGCAACTTTCTGTCCCCTTTTCATTTTAAATGTCAATCTGGCCAATCACGACTTTGCCATCATAAAATAGTGATTTGATTGGCGTCTGAGTGCAGCGGCAGAACGAACTGCTCGGCCTGATTAACACAAAGTGTCTCAGTCTCCGTTTCCGTCTCCGTGTCCCTGCTTTGGTCTGGTCATTACCCTCCTGTTGTCCTCTCTGGTTGTCTCTGGTACTTGGTGCTGACTCTCTCTGTCTCACTTGTCCTTCCTGCTGCAGCCTCAGACCTTCCTGATGGAGTCTCTCCCTCAGCTCTTTAACTCTCAGCATCCTTTCCTGTGATGGATTATTCAGCACGCAGTCCATTTAGCCATGATGTAAACATGGGCAGTGATGTGTGTCAGTCATGTGCATATTAATGCTAATGCATCTATCTATAGACTGTGGAGCCTGAGAGCCTGAGACCTCTGCAGAGACTTCACTGTTCATCAGTGTCTCTAATGTTCACAGTCTCCAGTGAGACAATCGTTGTATTTCGTCGATGAACAAACTCAGTCGCCATCTAACAGGAAGTGTCACTGCTTAGCGTGTCTCACTGCACATGGACGTCTGCAGATCCACTGTCCCTCACCGCCTGCAGGTCTGTGCTCCATCAGCATGAAGTCACTTCAGGTTAACGTACGATAAATGAGCAGGTGGAAGTTGAATCGTTTCACTTGTTTGGTCTCTGTGACCTTTGACCCTGTCCAGGTTTATACTGGAGCAGCCATCATGAAAAAACAAAGCACAGATGGACTCGAACATGAAAGAACATCTGAGGAGCAGCTTTGTTCCCCAGAAACACAACTTTTTTTTTTTTAACAAATCTAATTAAGAGAAATTTCCTCCTGCTGCATTTTCAGAATAACGTAATCACAGCGCTCCACCGAGGCAGCTGAAGGTGTCCTTTCCCTCCTGTTTTCCTGTCTGTTGAGCAGCTGTTTTAAAAACAGCTTTTATTAATTTTTTGATGAGGGACTGAGGTCGTGGAGAAAGGGTTAATCACAGAGATGTGGTTTAAATGTCAGCAGGGCCTGGTGTAAAGTTCTCATCCTTATAGCTCCATAGGTTATGCTAATCATGCTCAGACTGCGTGCATCTGGAGCGGAGAGGGTCGGGAAAGGGTTAAGAAGGTCTATTATCTGCCATTTAAATGCTGGCGTGGCTCGGCACAGATTTCTCATCTTCCCTGTTCCACAGATACGTCCCCGATGGCCGATTGCAAATTTATCCATTGTCTCTGTGTCCCGGCCCAGCTGAGCCAACCAATCAATTATAATCAGGTAACCAATCAGGGCACAGGTACACCAATTAGGGAGCGCCAGGGATCCTGGGAATATCAATTAGAAGACCTGATTTGGCTCTAATTTACAACAGCTGCTACTGAGCTCTCTGGGTGACAGCTCGTATTCCCCTTTCTATGACCTGACACACACACACACTCTTGACTGCACACACACACACACACACATATATATGCCAACAATGCACAGAGAAAATACATAAAAAGTCAGAGAACACACACACACACACACACAGAACTAAAGACAAACACAATCATATGGTGTGTGCAAACACGACAGAACAAAGTGCTGAACTCATACACAATAAATTTCTCTCAGGTACACTCCTGTGGAATGACACACACACACACACACACACACACACACACACACACACACACACACACACACAGAGGACTGGATAATATAATCCTAACTATTTGCTCGGTGTAGTGGTGTGGAACCACTCTGATCTCCTGAGGACAAAGTCACATTCCAGCTGACACTGTCTCCTCTCTCCTCTTTCCTCCTCTGTTCTCATCAGTTCTCTGTCCCTTCAGTCTCTCCTCTTCTTCCTCCTCTTCCTCCTCTTCGTCTCTGTACCTCGGAGCACAGCACTGACAGCAGCAGACAGTTAGCTCTCTTGGTGCAGAACATGTGGAGTGTGTTTCATGTGTAGAGCTGTTAGTTTATTTGCAAAGAAAGTAATAGGTTGAAATTCTTCTTAGCATCTGAGTGCTAATGGGCTGTTTAATAACTGTGGAGTCCCAGAGCATTACTTCATTTTTTTATTACCTTGACAACAGTGCAGAAGGACAGTGGACATTCTGGATCATTACAGAGCTGCACAGGGCTGAGACACCAAATGGACCTCAGTTCAAACACTGTTTAAGTCGCCAGGTCGTAACTTTACCATCAACAGTCACTATCTGAAATCATCTGTGTTCTTTAGATATTTATATTTCGATGTGAACGTCTCTGTCACGTCAGTAGACGACCTTCAGTTTCCAGATCCAGTTTCACTTTGTGCCAGTGCGTTTTCAGTGTGTGTAACTCTCAGTATTTGACTTTGTGCTGAGCAGCAGATCTCAAATTCTCTGAAAAACCAAAAAACAAGAAGAAAACGTTTTTCTGAATTACACAAGCAGCACAGAAAACACGGTGAAGCACCGAATGCAGCTGTTCAGACTGATAAAGCTCACGTTCATGCTCACTGGTCACTGAAACAATTCATTTCACACTTTGCCTGTTTACTTCCTGTTATTTGGGAACATTACTGGGAAATTTAGTTTTATTTATTTCCTGGTTTGTTGCCCATTACACTACGTGTTTGTGTATCCAATGATAATTTGAATTATCAGCAAAATAAAACAGCTTGACAAGAGTTAAGGCAAAATGAAACTAAATAAGTAATTACTTGTAAACAGACGTGGATTCTCCAGACTGATGCGACCGACCCGACAGTGCAGAAAGTTCTGTGTGAAGAACGCGGGGGTATGTAAATATGAGTGAATGTAATAAAGTGGAAACCTGAGCCTGGACGATATAAATATGTTTTGCTACGAGCTGCTCAGCTCAGTCTTACTTCACTTGAGAAGGACTGAGCCACTTTAGCCACGGCCTCACTAATGGAGTGTAGATGCACGGTACTATAATGGTTACCAGTATAACAGGCTGGCTCAGAGCCTCTTTACCTCTCTGTGACTTTATTATGCCTAATGGTCTCGGCCTGTGCTG
>NC_054396.1:30033902-30038902 GCF_017976425.1 Toxotes jaculatrix | reverse complement strand
GTCCAAAAATAAAAAATGGCCGTGTGGAGGGCGCTCAGCGGTGACGGGACTGAAGCCAGGTGACTGTCCTCCTCTCCGCGGTCTGTTGTCATGTTTCCAGTCAGCAGGCAGGAAGTGGGAGGTCCCAGGATGCTTTTCAGTGTCTTCACGGGTCAAAAATGGCTGCCATCGATGTGACAGTACGACCCTGCACACTGAGAAACAAGCTCACATCATGTGGTTTTAAAGAAGAATGCTGATGCTCTGTATGACGGACTGATGCCTCACACAAACACACACACACACACACACGCACACACACACACACACTCACACTCACACACACAGTCTAAATACATGTACAGTTACATACAAGCTAAATGAATTCATTAGTTTTGAAGGTGACACACGGAGGTTAGGACATGAGTGGAGAACTAATGGTGCTGCAGACTGCAGAATGGGGAGGAGGACGAGATAATCAGGTTCCGTTCTCTCTTTAATTTTTAATCTAGACTGAACTGTTGTCAATTATCAAACCACCTCCTGAACCTGGCCTCGGCACAATGGCTGCTTAATGAGAGCGCAGGTGATTGGAGAGGCATGGGCTCATGGATGGTAATAACAACAGGGAGGGCATTCACTGATTGGGCTGTGCTCTGCACCTCGACACATCACGGGAGTACCAATAATCACAGGCTCTCACACAGCGTGTGAGAAGAAGTTGCAGCGGTGATGTTACTACAATGAAAGGTACAAAAAAAGACAACAAAAGATTGTTCCATCGAGAAATGTGGATAAATTAGACGACAATCACAGAAAACACACAACAAACACACAAGTGACAACTTCATTTTGTCTGTCAGTCTCTCACTTCTAGCTCACTTAGATATTACAGTGCAGTGTAAACATTGTGTTGATATATTCATAATAAATGCACAGAAATCCACCTCTGTAAATACAGTAATATATTATTCATGCAGTGTTCTACCTGCACCATGACCTTATACACACATTATATATCTATACATATGTAAATAATAATAATAATAATAATACGAGTTTTTGATGCTTTTGTTTGATCTGCATTTTTCAGTGATAACATCAGTGTATTTACATCCTGTGCTTCCCTCTGTGTATAATAGTTTGTGCTGGATTCAGATTCGCCTTCACTCTCCTACAGCCAGACGATGATAACCAAAGGTTTCCTGCGCCACACTGAGAGCAGCTGGCTCTTATTGTGAAACAGTGACAGGAAATGCAGTGTGTATGTCACAGAGGTTAGCGCTCGCTGCGATCGGCAGTCATTTGGAGGAATTTGTGACAGTGGATCAGTTTTAACAGAGCTGGGCAGAGGATTGTGGGAACTGTAGTGTTGAAGTGTCACCACCACGACAGTGTGAAGGATTATAGCTTACATGTGTTGGTCAGGTGATTGTCGTCGTGCTCTTTTCCTGTTGGTTTTGTACCTGGGTTCAGTTGTGACAGGAGCCTGGTGGACACATGTCCCCGTCCCCCCCCGCACCTGCACCGGCTCTCAGTTCAGTACTACAAAGTCCTTCTCCTTATCTTTGAATCTCTGCACAGCGTGGCCCCTCCCTACATATTCACCCCTGCCCATCTGCTCCCTGCTCCTCACTGGATCAGGGGCTTTCAGTGCTGCCGGCCCACAGCTCTGGAATGCGACGCCTCAGGGTCTTTGCCACTGCACATCTGTTGCTTCTTCAAAGGTGAAGCTGCGAACGCATCGTCGTAGACCAGCTCCTCTTTCAGCTCCTCACTCTGCATATCTGAGATGCATCTGGCTGCCTCCACTCTCCCTGTTATCATGAACTTCTTTCTCCTCTCACGTTTCTTCCTTGTGTAACTTTTGTGTGTACGGTGACTTGAAAGTTACAGATAAACGTCTGGTCTGACCATCAGCTACATGATCCTATCAGTCTGATGTCATTGTTTTAACCCCACCCTCCCCCACAAGCCAGCGTGTAATTTGGAGACTGAGTGCAGGGTCTGCTTGTCGGTGGTGGGGTCTGCTTGTTGTCGGTGGTGGGGTCCGCTCATCGGTGGTGGGTGGGGTCCGCTCGTCGGTGGTGGGTGGGGTCTGCTTGTTGTTGGCGTCGCCTGCAGCTGATCTTCTGAGGGTCGGGGATGGTTCAGTTGCAACACGCTGTAGATTTAGATTTTCCTTATTTTCTTGTGACTTAAATGAATCATTCACTTTCTAACTGAATAACTTTATTTTTATTCTCTCGTCTCATGCTTTTATTGCTTTTTGCATATTGAGTTTTTAGTGATGGGCATTTAATTCATAAAAAAATTTTTTTGAAACATTTTTTGTGTATAATTAATTTATTAATTAAATAATTTATAATTTTATAATTTCCTAACTACATTTTGTGAATTATTTCAGAAGCTAGAAATACGAGGTGTAGTGATTTGTCCTCTGTTGCTGATGTCTGCGCTGCCTCTGTCCGTTTCTTCTTGCTTTGTGTGTTTTTTCCTAAAGAGTTTAGTTTTATTCCACGTGATGCTAAAAGCCGATCAGTGATAATGAACCGTGTGTTTGAAATGTTAGTTGGAGGCGGTTCAGTCCGTCTCACTGAGGCTTGATTGTAAATTCCAGGTTGATGGTGGGCGGAGTCTGCTCATCAGTGGCTTTGCCTGCAGCTGAAACCTCAGAGTGTCGGAGCACGTTGGTCTTTGTGTCCTCTGCTCAGGAGTGAGACACAGTCTGTCTCCACCTGTATTCCTCTGAATGCCTCTCCTTTTTGTTTGCAGCATATCAACAAACACGCTGACGTTTACATTCAATTTCAGTTCAATTCCATTTTATTTCTAAAGCACCAAATCATAGCAGAAGTTATCTGAAGTCACTTTCCACACAGAGCAGGTTCAGACCGTTCTCTTTATAACATCATCTGCAGACGCAACATTTCCTCCAGCAGCACAGCCCTGAACAGAACCTGGCTGATGGTGGACGGCCGTCTGCCCCGACTGGTTTACGTTACCTGTCACAACATATCAAACCTTGTCCTCGTTGATAGAAATTTATGTTTTGATCATCGTGTCTCAAAACTTATCCAACCGTGTTTTTTATCACCTGAGAAATACTGAAAAATAAGATGTTTTAAATTTTAGAGATGCAGAAACAGTTGCACAGGCCACTGCAGCGGCCTCTGTCTCCTCTGTCTCCATCTGTCTCCATCTGTCTCCATCTCCTTCATCTCTTCCTTTGTTGGCCTTCAGGGAGTAATTCAGATACTCTTTCTTTCTTTTTTCTCCTCTTCTTTCATCTGTGTTCATGTCTACAGGCAGAGACGCAGAGAGAGAAGATTTTACCTTTAGATTTGTGTTGCTGTTCATTTAGTCGTCACTGGATCTCACTTCACTTTGTGTTTCCTCCACCTTCTTTTACTGTTCACATGTACATCGCATGTAAAAGTTCCCGCACTCTCATGTGTTAGTCAAAATCATACGTGCTCATTAGTCGGAGACTGTGGGTGGACGTATAGCGGAGCTCCTGCAGACGAGCCTCAGTCCCATTTGGATTCGATGGCACTGCAGAAAGTGGGATTTACAAAGAAGCAGCATCTGTTAACTAAAAAAAAAAAAAAAAGTTCTGTTCCAAAAACTGAGATCAGAAAAAGACCAGATCCAGTTTACTTCAGTTAAACGGCTTCACTTCACTTCAGGGACAGACAGTTAGACTCAGACTGTACTGACCAGTAATGGACGTCCTTCTTGAGCAGATGCTGTAATGTGGACATTCAGAGTTTGGTGAGAAAGGCCTGATCTGAGGTCAGTGTGTGATTCAGTGTTTAAATCCATCACAGTCCCACATCAGAGGGTTTTTCCTTCCCGACCTGGGAAACCTGCTCTGTCTGCTCCCTCCTCTGATTGATAACCTGAGCTGTGGTTAGAGTCTGCTTTGATTTATGTTTCTCAGATATAAATTATACCACTTTAATTAAATACTATTAAGAGGCTGCAAATGTCTACGTTTTCTGATCCACCAGCACATGAATCAGTGCGTGAGTCACATTCAGCTAATACACGACGATGCCCTGTTATTTTTAATCAGCTGTTGGTCTGTGTGTGTGTGTGTGAGGGGTGTTGACAACAAACAGGCCGGGACGCCTCCTGGACATGCAGAATTTAATGAGCATTGATAGATGAAAAATGTCTCTTTCTGATTTATCAGGCATCTCACACACACACACACACACACACACACACACACACACACACACACACACACACACACACACACACACACACACACACACACACACACACCAGCATGTACAATGAACATACATCTACGTCCAGGCTTGTTGACACACACTGATGCAGCCATTAGCTGATCACAAACACGCAGCGTCTCCTAATTACATCATGTTATTAATTGCTAAACTGAATCAGTGCATCAGTCCTGTGTAACGTATGAAGGTCGTCCATGTTGTGGCAGCAGAGAATATCCAGACAAGTTTGATTAAACTCTTTCCTTTTCTTCACTGTGCTCTCTCACCCGTCATTATACCCCCCCGTCAACAAACTTACCCAGTGATCCTCTGTGTGAGAGCCCACACAGCGCCCTGTTACCCCTGCTACACACAGGCTGTGGGTTTGAATCCCGCTGGCATTACAAGGTGAGACCACGAGCTTCGAAGGCTGCGTTGGTAACAAGCGAAAACTGTACCTGATTTAAATCTGGCCGCCGCCCCCTTTGAAGTCGCCACCTTGTGCAGTGATACCCTGCTCCCAGCGCTCCGGTCTGAACTTGGATATATTACATCTGCTTTTTCAGAACACAGAGAAACGTTTCCACAGAAGAATCCAGGAGAGAAAACCTTCGATGTTTCAGTGATCCCACATTCAGTGTCCTCATGCCGTGGTCTCGACTCGTGGAGGACAGAGTCTGTGGTGCTGGAGATGAGTCCTGAGACTGATCTTTCTTTCAGACTCCTCGGGAACCTGTTCCCTGCTCCAGGTCTCACAGGTACACGATCAGCCAGCAGCTGGCC
>NC_054396.1:29873902-30026402 GCF_017976425.1 Toxotes jaculatrix | reverse complement strand
GTTCGTGTGATGGTCGGCCGTGGCAGTTATCATTGTATCAGGTCTGTAAGACTGAGCTAAGAACAAAGACGGTTCTCTTTGTGCTCGATGTGGCAGACTGTGTCATCAGTTATTCCCTCATTAATCCTCTCGCTACCAGCCTCCACCAACCAAAAATAATGTGTCATCATTTGAGTTTCCAGGCGTGGTGTGCTACATCAAATACGACAAATGACTGTTAAGTTTCTTCTTTGTTCTCGTGACGTTCTAATGATTGCTCATGATGGCTGATGAGGCTGCACCGTGCAGCTCTCCCCAGCAGGATTAACGAAGACCTGTGTGAGCAGGAAAATCAGACATAACAACTGTCAAACTGTCACGAGCTGTCAGTCAGCTGATACCACGAGAACATCAAACGGGCCGAGTTTAAAATCTCCGCTCTGGGGTCATGACCTTATGTCTGGAAGAGGAAAACAGACTGGGTTTTTTGACTACAGTATTTCAGAATGCATGAGTGAGTTTTGAAAGAGCTGCAGAAGCCAAGAGGGCTCCCTGTGATACCTCCAGGCCTGCTCCAGTCAGAACATCAGAGTTATCTTCCACCACAGGCTGAAAACTCATCTCTTCCAGAAGTGCGTCTCGTCCCCTTGTCCCCACTGAATCATATCCGCTCTCCCATATCTTCCTCCTCTGCTGGCTATAATATGCTCTTATCTTGAACTTAACTAAATCCTTTCTTCCTCTGCCTTGGCTTTCATTTCTCTTATTTCACTTTAAAGCGCTCCTCTCTTACATGGTAATTCTCAGGTCACTGTAATATTGTCAGGACACTGTGGCGCTGACCATTGTGAAAGGCTAAGGCTTAAAATCTAATGTTAACTGAAGGAAGTGAAATGACGGAGATGTGATGTGTTTTCATGATGTGTATTCGGTTTCAAGTCAAACATCATCTTCCAACAACCTGCAGCCAGTTCATGGAATCCATGACATAATGCTGAATCCAGCATGTGGTCTGTGCTTCTCAGGTCTAATCCTGTCAATATATTTATGAATGAAACTGAAATGTCTTCCACCTACAGACGTTCATAATTCATATACTGTATATTCATTAGACATCGTCCACTGTCTCCGAGCACCTGTGCCTGCAGCTGTTCTGTGGACATCTGCAGTAAGAACAGTTTCATTACTCACTCAGGGTATGAAGAAGACTCTTCTCCCTCCATGCTTCATCCGATGAGTTCAGAGCAAATGCTGAATTTCTGCTGACATTCCTGAGCAGCTGGAAGTTGCTTGTTGCCGTCACCATGGAAACATGTTGTTGGCAACCGAAATGCCATTCTCAACAGCTGAAGGAAATTCTCCTCTGCTGTTGACGATGGTTGACTTGTTTGTCCAACTGTCCGTGATTATCTGAGGAGGAATTATTACCTCCTATCGTACGTTTAGGGGATGGAATAATAATTTATTGTATAAAGGGGTAAATTATGGTACGGACTTGTTGGCTCTTTCCCTTTCACGTTCTTACCTGTGACTTCCCATCTGTTTACTGTTACCTCACTGTTTACCTCACTTCCTCTCACCTGTCCCCTGCAGCTCATCCCTCCGGCTCACGGCTAACAGCTTCAACGTGGCTAACTTTGCTATATGAGCTCATTTTGAAAGTCCACGCTTTCCTTGTCCTGTCATGAGTAGATTTGGACGTCTGGTTACTGAAACTGAGTCCACACCTGCAAACCAATCAGAGTTCTCTGCGGCCATGGTAGAACGGATTCTACATTGCGTTGGGTGGCTCTTATTCCCCGTGCCTTCCTTTACAATCATGGAATAAATAACTTGCTGGGTGTTTTATTATTCCTTACATAACTGTAGAGAATTAAACATTTGAAATCCTTCATAAAGAAACATAGTTGGTGGGTCATGTAACCCAGCTACAGGCTGGAAGCATCTTTCCTTCCATCCGGCTCCTGAGATATGTTGATTTAACTTTGTGCTAATGCAGTGGGATTACGACATCCCTATAGCAAGTCAGGCCACGCGTCTCTCACGTACACTGCAGCACATGTAGCGTGCAACTGACATGCCTTTGACAGCTTCTCGGAAAAACTGTCGACTCGCATTTATTCCGACCACAGTACAGAAAGCTTCGCTTATACATACATGACAAACACGATCATAGCTGTAGCACAAGAGCGCGATATGTGAAGAAACACAAAGCACACAAAGCCAGGACACGGTGGGCGTAGGTTATGTGTGTACTGTACTGTACACGCACAAAGGCAGTTTATTAGCCTATTATACATGCAAAGATATATTCTAAAACAAATGGCACACCACAGTGGGAAATCAACAAGAAATCAACAATACAGCGACAACAAAATAAAGACGTGTGTCCACACACGTAAGCACACACCCCCCATCTCACGGTGCGTCTCTGTCACATTAGGCCTTCTGTGTTTCTCTGCCCCATTTCTTCCTGCCAGCGCTGAGATGAAATATTAACGAGGAGGACGGCACCCTAACCCACATACTGTATCCTCCACTGCCACTTTATCTGACTGCCTTAATAGGCACAGGAGCCGAAAACACACACAAACACACTCTCACACTCTTTCATACGCACACACACACGCTTCCCTCAACAATATTCCAACGTGTGTGCGTTAAACTTAGAGATTCACATGAACACTGGGCTCAGACTCCACGTACTGTTGAAGATGGAGAGTCAAGTTTCCACTATCACACACTCATCAGATAATCTGACACACTCTGAACATCTGCCATTCAATAATCAATTTGCGCAGAGAGAGACAGTGTCATTTGAAAGACAGTAAGTCTTTCAAATGACACTGTCTCTCTCTGCGTCTCCTTTTCTTTCCCTAAATCTCCTTTAGCCTTTCGGTAACTGGTCACTGCCCACATGTTTTTTCTGATTATTACACATTTAAAACCTGCCCTCTATCTCCCTCTCCTCCCTTTTCCCTAGGGACAACTACAATATTTAAAATATAATAAAGCTACAGTATGTTGGCAATACATTTTCCAGAGGCTGGGGTGCACTCATTAGAACAGTGAGGAAGATGAGAACAGAGAGACAGAGGCTGGTGGTGATGATGTGGGAGGTGGTGGTGGTGGGGGGGTGGGGGGGGGTGTGGGGGGGGGGGGGGGGGGGGCAAATAGGATTTGAAGCCTAGCAAAACAGGAAGGCTCTCTGGGAGAAGGGAGTTGTCACTTTTCATTAGATACAGTCACACGGATGACGCCCTGGCTCGCCTGACGTCTTCCCTGCATTCATTGTGGGAGACGAAGAGCTGTACAGCTGGAGAGATTTACCTTCTTTCCCCCTCTGAGTGCATGTGTATGACTTTATATCTGTGTGTTTGTATGCATCTGTCACTTTAATGTCTCATGTCCTACCTATGTCCCCTGTGTTTGTGTGTCTTCATATTGCCAGCTTTTTTTTCATACAACCAGCCTTTTGTCTTTCATTCTGTGGAGTTGCAGGAGAGGAGTTATTTTGGGCATCCAGGCTTCTGGAAGTAAACATCCCATTCATTTTGTGCACAAACAGTTTTAGGTGACTGACATTTGGATGAATCTCTCCTGGTTGAATCAACACAACAAAAGCTGAGCAGCTGCATTAGAAAATATCTGACTCTTTCACAAAAAGTGAAATGTGCAAGCCTGTGTCCGTAGAAGCCTCAGGACAGAAGTCACATGTGTCTCCCAGGCACCACTTAGGTCCAATGTAATGTTAACGTTAAGTTGGCTGAGGAGCTGGACTAATGTTGTTTAATGTTAGAAACATTAAACGAGTCAGTAACATGGAATAAGAAGTAATATACATATGTATATATAGACGCACCACCCCTGCCCTCTTTCTCCTCTGTCTTTTTCAGCCTTTATACCACTTCCACCTCATCTCTCCTGCCCTCCCTCTCTCCTCTCTCCCTCCGTGGTGTTGGTTTACTCGTGCTTCTCCTCTCATCGACGCTTCTGTCATGTACCGTCATGAATATTGAAACACTAACTCCTCAGTAAAGCCTGGCCTGTCTGAAGATGTTAGGAGCAACCGATTCCTCCTCCAGCAGCTATTCGTTGCTCTGTGCTCAGATGTTTGGGTGGTGCACTGAGCAGGAATACCCTGGTTGTCCATTGTGTTATCTACGGTTGGAGTTCACAAATTCACTCTCAGTTCTCTGACCTCACTCTGCTATAATGTCTGTGAGCATCAGTAAGAGGTCGGCAAGCAGTTTAAAGTTTTATCTTTTTCATCCTTGTCAACCACTATTTTAGCCATGCTAGCAGTGAGGCTCTGTCAGTGGCAGTGGAAGTTCGTCCGTCTGTCAGTCTGTCCACTGCTTTCGTCCAACTATCAGATTGACCGATTGAAATTTGGCACAGACACTCATGGCTTTCAGGGTGATGGATACACCTGTCTTTGGTGATCACCTGATTTTTCTGCCAGCGCCACCATGAGTTTGACATTTTTGGTTTGTGGTGAATTATATCTCGACAGCACTGGATGGAGTGTGATGATGTGACGCACAGACATCCACGGTGCCCTGGAGATGAAAGCTAATCACTCTGAAGATCACCTGACCTTTCAACTGGCGCCAAAATTTCCAGTTTCTGATCAAATATCTGCTGAACGAGTGACATCTCTTTATCAAATGTTAGCGTGTTAAAATGTTAAACTAAGAATATAATCATGGTTAACACAATACCTGCTCCTAACATCAGCATGTTAGGATTATGATTGTGACCATGTTAGCATCCTGACGTTAGCATTTAGCTCACAAACGGCTGAGCTGTGGCCATGAACACTGAAGTTTTGTAATGAAAGACTTGCCACACATCAAGTTTTCAGAACAGCCAGGCTTTTATGATTTGGACACGTGTTAGTTTATCCAGCTTTACTGGTAACCAAAAAAAATGGAATGAATTTTTGGTTCAGCATCTTTTTTCTCCTCCCACGACGTCTCGTCCAACCAGTCACAGCCTGGGTTGTAAACCGGCCTTTTTTTCTCTCTTCTTCTGTGTGTTGCTCATCTCGTAGGCACCCACCACCACCTCAGCTCCACCTTCCATCAGATGACTCAGGACTTCCCACAGTGGCCGGCTCAGACGCCCTTCTGCAGAGCTCTCTACCAGGATCTGCTCTGGCCTCGGACCACATGAGGTGAGACCGACTTTGCAGCAAAAAGCTCGATATATCAACCTTTTCTTCATGGGTGGTGAACTGCCTTCTTCTTGAATTATGAAGAGATTTTTCAGATAAATAATAATTTATTCAAAAGAACATGACAGAGTTTTTCATAGAACTCTCTCAGCTACAGACGTTTATACAGTTGGTCCCTTAATGTTCCTGTCACATAATCCCAGTGTCCCAGTGACCTTCTGTGGCTTCAGACGTTTGGGCTTTTTCTTTTAAAAACTGAGGATTAAATGGTCAGTTGTCCAATTTTTGCTCTTTCATTTGTGACATTTAACAATTTATTTTCAATTATCTGACTCAGGCCCAGAGTCATGGAACATATTTTTTGAAAATACCAACAGTTTTCAGGACGTGTTTCACTCCTCTGGTTCCCCTCAAATCCATATTCGTCTCTCCTATCTCTCCACTTCAGTTCAGTGGGCGCTTTAATGGCTCGACAGAGATTCTGAACATTGTCAAAGCTAACCACATTTCCTCCTTTCCTCTTTGCTTCAGGAACTATCCACTCTACGTGAACCTTTTTACTTGGCTCTGCTTTTCTTTTACCTTCTGTCTTTCTTGTATGATCACTGCCACAGAAACACAGTCGCTGTTGTTTGATCTAAGAAGACCTAACTACCAATTTAACCTAAATGAAGTGAAACAAATTTAATGAGCGGATTCAAGTTTCACATTTCTCTCTTTGGAAATTAGACATACATTACTTAAAAGTGACACCTACGCTCGTCTCGTACAAAAGATTTGATAGAACAAGGCTGAATCAAATTAAAGCACTTTTCCTGAAGACACTCAGCCACTTAAGTCTATATTTGACACCATGATAACATAACTGTACAGAGACAAAGAGAGAAATAGAAAATCCTGTCTCTCTCAGATCCATTGACCTACTTGTTGACACCTGAGTCGATGGAGGTAAAGCTTTTGGTTTGGTTCCTGGATCCTCTTCACAGGATGCTGAATGCTTGCTCGCCTACTCTCTGTAGAAGGGAGTTGCCAGTGTTGTCCCGTGAACCCGAGATCGGGCTTTCCCTCCACAGACACACCTCTGTACGGGTCAGCTGACATAGACATGAATAAGCTTCTAACTTTCTCTCTAACTGATGATCTTCCAGGTAAGTACACGTGGAATCAAAGCACAGACATCTAACTTCTGTGTCTGGAGGTTCTGTCCGACGACATGGGGTTATAAAAGCAGGATTTTAGCAGCAGCAGCTTGGAAATAATGTGACTGCTGGTTAACATGTAACTTAATGGGCCTGTCACTGATTCTGTCACTGTTTCACACTTGTTCCATTGTCTGACAGAGAAACTCGTAAATGAGAACAACTGTGAATCCAACTGAATTCAGTGACTGTATATGTGAGGACAGAGAGAAGGACAGGGGACGGTCCGGACGTGTTTTAGGTTCAGGCCTGGTCCTTTTCATTCACTGCTCATGACCGCGTTTGAGATGATGGACCAGCGAACTTCCAGCCAAAATTCTGTCTTTAATTCTGACTTCAGCTCAGCGAATGCAGTGAAACCAGTGTGAACGGCACCATGTGCTATGAGGAACAACAACACAACAACAACCCGTTTAAAAAAAAAAAAAAAAAACGCTTGGTCACAATTCTTGGCAAACCTGCCAAATGAAATGTCTGTGTTTCTCATGCTTGTGGTCACCAGTATGAGGCTACAGTTAACTCGAGTGGTGACCATGAATTTCTGTCCCTCATAAAGACCAGAAAGACCATTAAAAACATGAGGCTTTTACAGACAAAGAATGACCATGTGGATTTGTTGTTTTTGGTCACAGGAACAGTTGGAAAAGCAGCTCAGCTACTCTTGCCGTTGTGTTAAAGGGGATGTGGAGATACACTATATGGACAAAAGTATTTGGCCACACCTGTTAAATATTGAATTTAAGTGTTTCAATCAGACCTGTTGCCACCGGTGTATAAAATCAAACACTTAGCCATGCAGCCTCCATTTGCGATCCAAAATGGGTAAGTAAAAGTAATCATAGAGCAGAGACACCGGCTGCTCAGGCGCATGGCGCGTAAAAGGCGCCAACGCTCTGCTGATTCCATAGCTGAAGAGTTCCGAACTTCCACTGGCATTGATGTAAGATCAGAAACTGTGCAGCGGGAGCTTTGTGGAATGGGTTTCCACGGCCGAGCAACTGCATGCAAGCCTCACATCACCAAGTCCAATGCCGAGCGTCGGATGGAGTGGTGTAGAGCTCACTGACACTGGACTGTGGAGCAGTGGAAATGTGTTCTGTGGAGTGAGGAATCACACTTCTCTGTTTGGCAGTCAGATGGGCGACTCTAGGTTTGGCTGATGCCGGGAGAACGTTACCCGTGTTACCTGCCTGAAGTTTGGTGGAGGAGGGATAATGGTATGGGGCTGTTTTTCAGGGTTTGGTCTTGGCCCTGTATCTCCAGTGAAGGGCAATCTTAATGTTTCGACATACCAAGACATTTTGGACAAAGCTATGCTTCCAACATGGCAACAGTTTGGGGAAGGCCCCTTTCTATTCCAACATGACAAAGCGAGGAATATAAAGACGTGGTCTGATGAGTTCAGTTTGGAAGAACTTGAACTCAAGCTCTTCGAGCATCTTTAGGATGAACTGGAATGGAGATTGTGAGCCAGGCCTTCAGCATCAGTGCCTGACCTCATGCTCTACAGAATGAATGGACACTCATTCCCACAGAAATACTCCGGGATCTTGTGGAAAGCCTTCCAAGAAGAGTGGAAGCTGTTAAAGCTGGAAAAGGGGACCAACTCCATATTAAAGTATGTGTATTGTCATTACAGTCCCTGTTGGTGTAATGGCTAGTTGTCCGAATACTTTTGTCCGTATAGTGTATATTCCTATTTGAAAATAATGGCTAACAGATGAGCTGGATCAGTTATTTAATTTAAATGTATTCTTCATTAGTGTAGCTTCTCTGCTGAGCCTTATCAATCAGACTAATCAAATCTAACTTAGTCTGATTTTAGTTGTTGCACCAATGAGCTTCTAGTGTATGTCAGTATACTGCCACTTCACTGCAATGCACAGATATCGATAAAGTCTGCACGCTGATCATTCACACCCCAGATCAATGGCATCATCATAACTCCACGGGAGGAGGCCTTCAGTACATATATTGATTTATCTGCTGATGATTAGGGCGCGTGCGTTTACAGACACAATTAGGCCACGGCCCACACTGTGCTGGGGGGGGGGGGGGGGGGCACTGAGAGAGAAACAGAAAAAGATATGGTAGTATATAGTATATGATGTGGGAGACAACAGAGCAAATATAGTCACAGGGAGAGAGATGGAGGGAATGAAGAAAAGGGAGAAGGGGGGAGGCGGTTTGGGGGTGGAGTGATCCAGAGAATGCAAGGCACTGCCCCCTCTCCCTCCCTCCGCTCCTCCTCCGGGTGGAAATTCATCCTTCAGCCTCGGTAGCGGACATTTGTGTGGAGGACCTCGGCAGTGCGGGACGTGTTCAGTCGTGGAGGCTTGAGGTCCGACAGCAGCAACCTCCCCAGCCGTGTTCATGGGTGTAGCGGCCGCTCCGGTGGCTCCGTAGCCCTGCTTCAGCGACCAGCTCCTGAAGTACAGCAGCAGAGGAAACGATGTGATTTCTGTTTTTATTCTCAGCCCGAACCTCGTTTCTTTTCTTCGTTTTTTTAAAATACATTTTTTCTTACGTTGTAGGATTTTGTGGCCGCTGGGCGTTTAATTCCGGGCACTATTCCATACGGTGCTTTCGGTAACACTTTTTTTATTTTTTATTTTATTTTTTTTTTTACTGTGAATAAACTCAGACCTTCCGCTGAGACTACAAACTTTGGATCCCTGAAGACAGCCTGTCGCCAGTCCGGGGGGGAAGAGCAGCGAGGAGGGGAGATCTGACACCGAGCAGCGAGCCTATATTTGTCCGCTCGACTCTGGGAAGGAAGGAAGGAGAAGCAGGCTCCTGCCGCCACCTCCGCCACCAGCCTGAAGAGAAGCGAGCGGAGGATTTAGGCTGAATAACGGGGAGGGATATAAACCTGGAGGAGATTTGACGGTCAGTTCCTTTCCCAGTCACGGCTCAGTGTTGTCTGATTGCATTTGCTTGTGTGTGTCTCGGTTTGCCGAAGCCGCGGCGGTAAAGCGCCTGAATGTTGCCGCTCGGGTCGATGCGTTGCTGGAAAGAGAAAGTGCTCGTCGGACCGGGGCAGACATTCAAGGAGATACCGGCGCAGGGAACGCGGAGCCGCTCGGCACCGTGGCGCTCAGCTGTCCTGTGTGCTTCCTGTACGAATATTATTGTGCACACACGATTCGGTGCGTTTGATAAGAGATCCGGGGCCGCTCCGCGGGGCTTGTGTGCGCCGTGATTTGCAGCAGCAGCGGCGGCGGCAGCAGCGGCGGCGGCGGCAGCGGAGCTCTGTGGTCGAGGGTATTTTTAGGCAATCGCTGTGTTATTAGCTTCTTCTCTCTGCTACTTATCCCAGCTACCGCTTCCACCCGCCGCTCTCTGCCCTGCTCCCTCCTTCCTCGCCTCCTCTCCTTGTTTCCTCCCGTCTTCCCTACCCGCCTTCGGTGCCCGGCTTTTGGGGGGACAGCTGAAGCCCACCAGGCTCATTCCTCTGGCTTCAAACCCGAACAGGTGCGTGTTAAAGCCAGGCCAGGACAGGCTGTAGTCCAAGCGGCTGGGAGGGAGAAGGGCCTCTTTATAATCTGACTGTATCTCACAGGCTCGGACTCTGTCTCTGTCTCTGGTTTATTTTTGGCACCGTGTGGAGGGACAGTGTCCCCTAAGATGTGAGCAGTCCCTGTAACGTGCGGTCAGAGTGGAGCTGGTGTCTCCTCGGTCAGTGACTGACCTTATTGTTCTTCATACAGTTCCATCTCCTGTGTGTGGCTCGTGCTGTTGTGTGCGTGCGTGCGCGCGTTCCCGTGCGCCTGTGGGATTTGAAGTTGGCCACAGTGAGTCAGATGAGGGAAACGTGTCGGATGACACGGACGGGAACCATCATTATGAGCATTACAGGCCGGTAACGAGCGCCAAACTCCCGCCATGTTCCAGAGGACACGGTGCGCAGAGGCAGCGGCTCCGCTGTGGGTGAGGACCGCCAGCCCGGATCAGGCTTCCCTCTGTGGAGGTGAAGGCTGAGCGTACCGGGAGGATGTTTGCGCCCACCGCGTCGTGATTCCTCTCACGTAGGCTTTGCCATGGAGACGTTTGACAGCCTGCCGCGGTCTGGGTATGTCTCCTTTGACCAAGGGACAAGACAAAGCGGGAGAGGGGCTGCTGGGTGAGAAGGGGAGGATGAAGTCTCAGAGAAAAGTACCTGCAGAAAGCTGAATAAGGCTGGTTATTGAGCTGAGGAGTCGGTGAATAGGAAACCACTTCAGTTTCTATGGTGTGTGTGTGTGTGTGTGTGTGTGTGTGTGTGTGTGTGTGTGTGTGTGTGTGTGTGTGTGTGTGTGTGTGTGTGATGGGCCTCTCACTGTCTGCAGCAACATGAGGGACACTTATATTTTATGACTTGTCAATAATTCTATAGTGAGTTTGCAGCCTCAGGTAGAAGCTGAATGGGACTGGTAATGTCTTCTACCCATTATATTTTTACTGGGACCAGTATAGTTTTTTGTCTGGTTTGACGACAGAGGAGTTATAACCAGACCAAGGCCGTGGTAGCAGTTTGCTTTGTGCTTAGCTGCCTTCCTGACTGTGATTTGGACAGAGTGTGCAGCATGTTTGAAACGCAGCGTTTCCACTGGCATGTTGTAGCTGTGTCTCTTTTAATGGAATTTGATTGTCCAAAAAAACTTGGCCGCTCTATTATCCCACAGGCCCTAAATACATTAAAGGACTCGGCCTTTCAGTAATGGGCAATTTGGAGGGCTTTGAGTGGTCCCGTGGGGGCCATTACTCTCTGTCGGAAGCCTGTGGAGGAGGCTCAGAGGTCCACCTGTTTTCCTATTACCCCCAGTGGATGTACAATCAATACCTTCTCACTATATGACACTGGATTCTGTTTCATTCTATCCTACTCTATCCTACGTAGCCCGTAGTGACGTAAGTCAGACAGGCCTGCAGCTGAGTACACTTGCTCCTGTGTGTGTGTGTGTGTGTGTGTGTGTAAACAGGCGTCATGTTGATAGGACTGGTGTGTTTTGTAGACAAGCTGTCTTTAATCCTCAACACAGAGAACAGTGTTTGTTCCCCCCAGAGCAGCAGGAACAACCTCCATCACTGATGACGGTGGTGTGTGTGTGTGTGTGTGTGTGTGTGTGTGTGTGTGTGTCTGTGTGTGTGTGTGTGTTGATTGTTAATTTGAATATTCAGGTTTGGGCGTCCTGTGTGCACAGATGTGTCTTTGGTTTTTGAGCGAGGATGAGTTTGTTTATATGTGTGTGCTAACTGTTGGTGTGGGTCTGTGCTAAGCTCAACACCCCCCACCAACACCACACACACACACACACACGCAGCCTCAGTTTAGCAGATCATGGGCCGTCACTGTCGCCTTGTGCAGCACTCGGATGTGAAAGTGTGCGAGTATGAAGCTGAGTCTCGCTGGAAAAGGGAAAGCATGTTCAGTCGACTTTCCCCGGATTAAAAAACAGATTAGTGTCCCAGGCAGTTGCAGTAAATAACCTCACATCTTGTCTTTTTTTTGATGAGGAGCAGAGCACACACACACACAGCCTGCAGCACACACACACACAAACACACAGCAGAATCATCTGTCTGTGTATTTGCACTGTAGGAGAGCTGTAATAACAAAGAGGCGAGAAATAGTCGGTATGTTGTGCTCGCTCCTTTTGCATTGACAAGAGGTCCAGTTGTTCGTGAGTTTCCTGTGTGTGTGTGTGTGTGTGTGTGTGTGTGTGTGTGTGTGTGTGTGTGTGTGTGTGTGTGTGTGTGTGTGTGTGTGTGTGTGTGTGTGTGTGTGTGGAAGAGATCTCTGTGCTGAGCTTTCAGGGTTAAATAAACACTGTGCATCAGTGAGTGTGTGTGTTCATGTACCACAGAGTCAACAGCAGCGGCGCTGGCCTCTGAAAGGCTCCTCAGTCCTCAGTGAAAAGGTGTTCGTCTTGGCCTAAGAGGTTTAAATTACTTCTCGAAGGCAACTGAGCTGCCACTGCAGCCATCTTTTCAAGGTGATGATCAGCGTAATAGGTATTGAACAGTGTTGCACGAGATGTAGAAGCCACTTTGGATTTGGCCTGCTGTGTGGTGCAGGAGGAACACAAAGCCTGTGGCTCTGTCGTGTGGTTTTGAAAGGAAACCCTGGAACTGTGCTTTGGTTTTTGTCTTTTTTTTTCCCCCTCTTGAAGCTTACATAATCTTTAATGTGCTGAGTAACTTCTGACCTGAAATGGCCCAGAGAAGCCCAGTATGAACTTGTAGTTGAGTTTCGAAGCACTGCACGTTGTTTATGAAGACAACGTTCATTTCAGGAATTACACAGCTCCAGAAATAAACCTCGCGTGAGGAATGACAGTGTTTTAAACTCACATAATCTGCTAAATGCTCGGTAGCGTGGCCTTTAGCATGCCATTGAAAAATCCAAGTAGAATTTTTGAAACACTCCTGCCAATAACTGTGCTAACAAGGCTGCTTTTCTTTTCTCAGAGTTCACTTCTTGGAAATACATTTTTTAAAATCTGACAACAGCTTTGATTTTATCCCATTTCCATCTTGGCAAACAAGATTTTCATCAAAAGCCGAGGCAGATTGGAGTCAAACATACTCCCCAGACACACGCCTCCCCCTCCTCCCCCACCTCTCTCAGGGTGTTTCTTCTGACTACGTCTGAGCTACTTCCTATTTCAGAAATCAATATCATCCAAAATAGGATTGAGTTCTTCTGTTATGAAAAGCCCTGTGTATCCTCCAAATGATAAGTCTAATCTTTGGCTCCCTGCTTTTCAAACTTTAGGTACAAGTGGAAAGGAGGATTCTTCTTTCAGCCCAGAGATCAGGATCGCTTTTTTCTCTCCTATTTGGAAAGCTTTAGGAGGAAGCTAAAAAATGTGTGGTGGAATAAGCCTACTTTATCACAGTGGGAGATGAGATTTAGATCCTTTAGGCACCTTCTCTCTCTCTGCCTCTCCTCTTCCTCCCTCGGCCCTTCTGGGCTAAAATAGGGGATGAGGCATCTACAGAGCTTCTCTGCCCACAGTTGGCTACAATTCCGTCGCTGTGAGTCATGCTCTTGCCATGACTGAAACACCACTTGTCGATGCACATACGGCACATTTGTCAGAACTCGAAAATAAAACAGTCATAGGACGTTTAAAGAGCCTCAGAGGCTTTTCAGAGGTGTGAGCCTGGACCGTAGCTGCCGTTATTCCTAGTCTCGGATGCCAGGAGGGAAACAAAGCTCCGGGCTTTGGTTGATGACGTTGGCCCGCACATTCAGGGGGTCTTTGTGTGTAAACTGGGAGTGCATTTGGGACACAGAGCTAAAGTTGGTCTTTTTGCTGTTGTCATGGTTTCAGCGTGGTTTAAAATAGAGGCCAATAAAAACCTGTAACCAAACAGACAGTCTGCTGATTTGCTTTGCGTTGCTGTTTGCAGGGTTAATCCATAATGTAGCATATGTGACCTTCACACAGCTCACTGCCTGCTCACTGCCAGACCTTTAGGCTGTGCTGCTGTCTTCTGATTGCACTTCACAATAGTTAGTGCTGTGAGCTGTGCTTCTTTAGAATGCTTTTCCTCTGGGCTGCAGAGCTGAGTGCAGATCCTGTCCGTCTGTCAGAGCTTGTGTGGTTTTCCCTGCTCTGCTGAGGAGTCTCCAGCTGCTGTTTTCACTCACCTGTTGGGAGCTAGTCAGCGTCACCGAGAACGAGCGGCGCTGTGGGATCAACAGCATTTTAACTCACAGCCAACAGAAGTCACGAAAGCAGGTCAGAGGTGTGTTTCCACCGCGCTCCTGATGTGCAGGCAGCAGCTGATGTGTGTGCAGAATACTTCAGCCCGATCTCTACACAGGAAATTTGTCACAGTTAATTCCAGTCAGAGTGGGAAAATTTGCACGGTGTCAGTGTTTGTAAAAGTTCACAGCCCTCAGAGTTAATTTAACGTTTTTAGAGTTTTGAACACTCGCCTGGAGCCACATCAATCCTGTGAGCCAGCAAACAACACTCTAATCAACACCTGTCAATGTCAAATAATCGTCACTGGATCTGTCACTCTCACCAACTCTGGAAAATGTGCTGCGAGTTCAGAGCCGCTGAAAATCAGCCTGGACACAAGATGTTTCTCACAATCATCATAACACGGAAGATCATCAGTGATCATCAGTGATCATCAGTGATCAGTGAACTGATCCTGATGCTGTGCAGTGACAGAAGGCGTCACACAGGAGCTGTGATGGGCCGGAGAGCAGCAGCTTCCACAGGAAGCTCAGGGGTCTGTTCTTATGGGCATTAATCCTCCATTTTATTTGTAATTTTAAAGATGACTTTTCATTATTGATTAAATCGACCGGACAGTAAATACCTGTGCATCACGTTGTTTCATCAGCATGTCCTTAAATTTGGGAAGTCCCGTCCCACAGCGCCATGGTGTCGGTGCATCACAGCCACAGACGATGTCCAGCCACAGACGATGTCCAGCTTTGGACGGTGTGGGAAATAAATACCTATTTCTTTTTTCAGAGCTCAAGCTGTGAGCACAAGGGAGTGTGACAAACTTTTGCCATGTGTAAACGGCCGTGCATTAGTTTCCTGTGTAAATGCAGCTGACAAAGCTGCGTGCTGCTGCAGAGGGAGGCGGCGTGTCACGCTGGCTGAGCCGTTACGAGCGACCGGTGGAGCTCGCTGCTCGGGCCGGTGCGTCCCTGGTACAGAGGCCATTTTAGTGCTGGAGCTGAGCAGGGCGAGGGAGCTGGACTCAGCTCAGTGACGAACCTGTGCCTCTGCTCTCCACACACTCTGACAGGTTTTTGTTGCATTTGCCGTTGACACTGACACTTGTACTGTAGAAAATAGACCGGCTCCATATTTGTTGGCTGTATTTTAGGATTTTCATTACTTCCAACTTTGACATCTGTCAGATATTTTGACGCTGTTCCCTCTGCATGAGCTGAAATTTCTTTTAAACATAAAACTTTGTCCTTAAATTTCTGGCTACACAAGCTCGTCCAAGTTCCCAGAATTCCTGTTCCTACTTCTGTTTTCCCCTCGTTACTTAAAGCCTCCTCTGTAGTCCAGCGACAGCATTAAAGCTGTGTAAGAAGCAGACATCACAGTCTTTGTGTGTGTGTGTGTGTGTGTGTGTGTGTGTGTGTGGGTCTTCATGTCACGCCGCTGATTTGGGAGAGAGAAAACGGGGTGGCAGTGCAGTAATTAGTTCTGGGGCA
This sequence comes from Toxotes jaculatrix, assembly GCF_017976425.1. Taxonomy (NCBI): domain Eukaryota; kingdom Metazoa; phylum Chordata; class Actinopteri; family Toxotidae; genus Toxotes; species Toxotes jaculatrix. Next base: position 30,010,858 of record NC_054396.1, on the reverse strand, counting down.
TTAACTGCTTATCAGTGGACAGTTTTATTAGCCCCCTTGTTTTGGCTGGTTAGCCTTCTGGACATGGAGCCAAATAGTGCTCCGAGTTGCCCGGTCAACCGTGGAGGAATTCACTGCAACGCCAGAACCCTTAATGCAGCGAGAAGACCTAGATGTGATTGGACTTCACTACGATGCAGCAGCCGCGTGCTGAGAAATGTTAAACGCTCACATTCTTTTTACCATGAAGACGTAGTTTTCTGATCCTAAACAGTGCTGTCAGAGTGTGTGTGTGTGTGTGTGTGTGTGTGTGTGTAATGAGACGGTGAAGTGTGTGTTGGTTCTACAGTGGGAAACCGATCAGAGATGGAGGAATTTCACCGCAGTGCCTCACGCGATGAGTCGATTCAGTGCTGAACATTTTATCATCACTGATGCATTTTAACACTTTTTTATAGTTTCTGTTTATATTTATGACAGAGTACCATGAAACAATAGTAACTCTACATATTCTTCATAGTGTTTTACACAGTGGAAGACAGGAGTGGTCTGCAGGAGGTGACGTGTCCACGCAGAGACCGTGGCTCGGTCCTGAAACTGCCAGTTGATGCTGTATGTTTGTTCTTTTTAAGCCCTGGAAACAGACGTGCATGTGGAGGCATGTTGCTTGGTCATCCACCAAAGGAATTCAGCTTCGCCACAACAGCCACAGAATGTCAAAGCATACCGGTGCAGTAACCATGGAGACCCGTCTGGTTTGCTGGCTGGGGGTGGTGGGGTCTTCGGCGAGCGTTTTCTAAGCAGTTATGTTCCAGAGGCGAGAGAAAAGTGCAAGGATTCACAAATATTTGCATAACGTTTGGTTTGAAGACGTGTTTGATCGTCAGACACGCTGAAATGAAATGCTGAGTGCGTGTTTCGGCTTATCTGCCTGAAAAAGAACGAAAAATCTGATGCAGACACACACACACACACACACACACACACACACACACACACACACACACACACACACACAGTGTTACTGCTTTTTAAACTACGCTGCCCAGTTTTCATTGAATCCAGTGAAAAGCTTGTACAGATCAAAGGTCAGTGATGAACAGCCTGAGGTGGAAAAAGGAAAAGTTTAGGTTCCCAAAAACTTTTGACCGGTGGTGTATTTTTAAAAATGAGTAACGGCAGAGTGACGCTGCAGAGAGCAACTCAAACTGAGAGCAAACTGCAGAGTTTTCACACATTCGTCACTATTTTAAAAGGACGCGGTCTCATCCGTCTCTGTCGACGTGTCTCTGTGTGTGTGTATGCATGTGTGTATTGTGTTGACTCAGGAAATCGTCCGTCCCGTCCACCTGGCTGGGAGCTTTTAAAGTGTTGGTGAAAGACAAATACAGAAGGCCAAGGAAATGAGAGCCGAGAGAGCCTGACATGTTAAATCTAACAGTCAAACATCACCAGGTCGACTTCACACCGACCCGCTCTGTGTGTGTGTGTGTGTGTGTGTGTGTGTGTGTGTGTGTGTGTGTGTGTGTGTGTGTGTGTGTGTGTGTGTGTGTGTGTGTGTGTGTGTGTCTCGGTGGGTGGGAACTAAGGTTAGATTGTCAATAGATGACATTGTTCCTGGCGTGGATTCAAACACACACAGGCAAAGCCACACACTCTCACAAGCAGGGGCATATACGTACATCAGGAGGTGTATGTTAACACACACACACACACACACACACACACACACACACACACACGAGTGAAGGCGTCAGGTTACACACATTCTGCAGGTTTGGACAAGTCGTCAGGTTTTACAGAGACACATTCCTCCAGCAGAGAGAAGAAAAAGACTCAGAGTTAAACAGTGAGTGACGTCAGGCCGCAGCCCACAGGTCACAGGTTCTCTCAGAAATCCCATCACACCGATGTTACTGTCAGTGACGACCAGGAAAACCAGTAAATGTTCCAGCCTGAGAAACTGGGAGAGAAGTTTGTTTAGAAATTGTTTTGTTTTCTGGTTTTCTTTGTGTTGTATGTCACTTTATTGTTATTTTCCTGCTCAGCAGAGGAAAACAAAGTGTTTACAGCTTTAATTAATGTTTATTTTAATTAAGCACAACTGTCAGTTAATTCTCCAACGATTCAGAGAATTGTAAAGTGAACAAACTGTGAAAAACATCGGTCATAAACCTGAGCTGACGTCACGTCTTTGACCAGCAGTGATAAAGAGAAGCAGACTCAGTCGGCCTATCAGAGGCAGACACCAGTGAATGTCAGCATTTTTTTTTCTGATTGATTTTGCTAACGATTAATCATTTATCACTAATATTGACGAGCTCAATCATTTTAGCACTTAAACAGTTTAAATCACTTTGGCACGTTTGGCCCTCGGGTCAAGTATTTATTGATTATTTAGCGATGTGATATTGTATCTGAGAAATCAGTGGAATTGGCTGACGACCGGGTTCGAAGCCTCGGCCTGTGTGACAGACGTCGCAGCAGACGAGGTCTGCGTGGAGGCGGAGATAAAAACTCAAACCTCCGTCCTCTCGGGTGAAGTGCGGCTTCGCAGAGCACAGTTGATGCACCAGGAAGTAAACACTCGGGGAAACGTGTCACAGGGCATGAATGCTCATCTTCAAGCCTATTTGCAGATTTGTGCTACGGATCAGGATGCCATGAGTCACCCATTCATCCAGTTATTCACCCACCCGTTTATCCCTCTATTCATCCACCCACCCATCCATCCACACACTCATCCACCCATCATGCCATGTATTCATCCCACCCATTCATCCGTCAATCTGTCTTTTCTGATGGGCAGTCATTCAAAGGGACGCGAGCTGTCGTCTGCCAGTGTGCTCTGATGATTCACGTCCTGCAGACGCCATAGCTGTGAGAGTGTGAGTGTGAGTGTGTGTGTGTGTGTGTGTGTGTGCGCACACTGTTTGTGTGGCTGTTTGGAGGTTCAGACCAGGTTTCAGGGTCCAGGTTAGAATCAGGTTTAGGTTTGGGAACTCATTCGCTCTGTGAGGGTCCTCACAACTGAAGTAAGACCAACACGTGTGTGTGTGCAGGCGGTGGAGACAGGAAGAATTTGGGAGTGACAGGAAGTAGTAATGGGATGTCTTGATTGATGGGACTGGAGACGGCAGAAATACACAGAGACGGGGAGAAAGCAGGGAGGTGGGTGAGATAGAGAGAAACGGGGTTAATAGAAAGTGAGGGAGTGAGAGTAACAGGGAAAGGAGGGGGAGGGGGGGGGGTGGAGCAGTTTACTGAACGTCCTTCAGGTGTTCACTCTGACCTCTGTTTGCTGCTCTGAACCTCGGCGGGTGGGGGAGGGGGGGTATTGTTTACATAGTCGCTGCTTCAAAGAGCATTACAGTTTAATAAGGCAATAATCTTCAAGGGCAAATGGACTGTGATGTGGAAGGAGCACACACCCAGATCCCTGCTGTTCACAGCACAGCAGCAGAACCTCAGAGGCCCCACGGAGCCTCGCGCCGCCGACTGAAGGGAACGGTTTGTTTAAAGCTGTTTATCACAAACTATCATCTCAAGTTTATTATTAGACAGCTTCAAAAATAACTCTCCAGAACGGTTCTCTCTTATCTCACGCTGCTACCTTCTCTGTAGCCGTTCACTCTGACTGCACACTTTTAGTTTTTTACTGGTCAGAAAGTCAGAGCTGTGGCTTTAACTGGTCCCAGTGATGATGAGACGTGAGAGAGCGAGCACAGTGTCATTTACTGATTTTAAACCGTTTTTCTGAGGATGTTTTTCAAACTTTCACTGATGCCAGCACGTTGTTTTGGTCAGTGCAGCTTTCAGTTATTCACATGTGACAGACAAAAGTTCTCGGAGAAGCATCAGAAGCCGTGTGTTTGATTCCCTGTACAGGAAATGTCCCGTTCACTGAGCGAGTGAGTTGATCTTTGACAGATTGTGTCTTTGTGCTGTTATATAAACTTGTATACATATACTTTATGAACGGTTGATGTGTATTTGTGTTTGCAAACTCACTTTCAGTCACTTCGAATTGAAGTGAAGAGGAGTGAGAACAGCGACTGTCCCTCTGTTTAAAGATGGACGCCTCAGCTCGGTGTCGTTACTCCGGGTCACGGCTGTGTGCTGTCTCATAAAACAGTTTTTACAGACCTAATTTATCTGCAGTTAAATCTCCTGTAAAGTTCACTTTTAGGATATTCAAAGTTACTGAAATGCAATTTAGCTTCAGTCCCTTTTAGTGTGAGAATTATGGGATGTGAGAAGTGGAGTCTTTCCAGCTCTGCTCTCTGTGAGGATGTTGAAGTCATCAGGGGTGTCAGGGAAATGGGATTTTCTCGACGACGGCCCGAGGGGTCTGCAGAGGTCTTTCGTGGGTGGCATGTGTTGGGGATTTTCTTACAGCTGCTTTGAAATGTTCACCAAAAGATGAAGATGAAATTTTCTTATGACGATTCGCCCTGAATTCCGTTATATTTGGTGAGTTCTCGCTTTGAGGATTTGAACATTTAGACGTTGACTATTTTCCTGCTTGTGACCCATTAAGTCAATTTCCAGCATCATTTCAGCAGCACCAGAAACAGTTCAAACGTCAATAAAACAAGAAACAGAAAAGAGAAAATACCAGAGGTAACCTCAGAGAAAACGTTTTCATAACCTCCAAAATGAGTTCTGCTTTTGCAACAAGGAAAATGAAAGAGCGAGAGAAGAAAGCAGGCTTTTCTGGAGCAGCCGAAGGCGCTCCGCCATCATCTGCTCTGTGTTTAAGTCCTGAGACATCAGGTGGATTCTCTTGAAGTTCACCTCAAACCAGGTGTTTAGCCTCCGCGGTGCTCGGCCTGTAATCAGCCGAACCCGGCTGGAATGATATGAATTCTGTTTGAACGTTCAGGAGCAGACTCAAACCCTCACAGCGTCATGCTAAAGTAAAGGAAGCCAAAAAACAAAACTCTGTTCTTTTCAGTGAGAACTGGGTGTGGAAGCCATTTTTAGTTACTGATGGATCCTTTGTTCTTTGTCTTACCAACCGAGCAGCGACTGATAAAGTTCTGTCAATATAAAAATGAAGCACAGATCAAAAATCTTTACTCACTGATGTTTGATTAATCCGTGGGCCTCCTGCACACAGTTCAATAATTAAAAGAAAATCTTTTGGAAAATCTGTAATTTTTCAATTTTAATTTTTAATTGAAAAGACAAAATGTATTTTCAGAGGAGAGAGAGAGAGAGAGAGAGAGAGAGAGAGAGAGAGTGAGAGAGAGAGAGTGAGAGGGAGGGAGGGAGGGAGGGAGGGAGGGAGAGAGGGAGGGTGAACTGCTCTCAGTACAGTTATTCATCCACAGCATCCTCATGCTTCCTTGTTATTCTGAGATGCTAACAGACTCACTAGCATAGCTAACACATTCATTGTTTGCTCTGCGCTATCGGAAGCTACAGGACTGCTCTTTAAAAGACTGTCACCTACTTACCCGAGAGAGGGGGGAGAGAGGAGGGAGAGAGGAGGGAGAGGGGGTGGCAGTGGAGGCAGAGAGAAAGTCATTAGGGCAGGGAGAGCAGAAAAGACAGAGCGAGCGAGCGAGCTATCGCACTGAGCAGCAGTTTGTTTGAAACTGTGTGGCTGCTGCCTACAGTCCCTCAAGACACCAGTCAGACTGTGTGTGTGTGTGTGTGTGTTTGTGTGTGTGTGAATGTACATATGTGTGCGTGTGTCAGTATGTGTGGGTCTGTGTGTCGCACTCTCTGCTTTACACCAAACTAAATACCATTGTTATCCTGAGGCCTGCAGGACGTCTCCTGATGCTCTGAATCCCTCAGCGTCTCTCTGCTGCACATTAAGCAGAGACACCAGCACCTCCCTCTCACTCCTTCGTCTCCTGGTTTCACTGTTTGACTCATCTTCGCTGCCTTTACAGACAGGACGCTCTGTTTCCACTTGTACTGTCCACTTATGTATCACTGGAACGAGCTCGGACCTGCGTTTGTTTTTATCTTGTTGCTTATCAGCCGACATGTGATCGGATAAAGATCAGTCTGCACTAATCTAATAGCTGCAGTATGAACATGATAAACCAACATGGAGAACACAGGTAGCTGCTAAACGCCAGCGTGTTCATAGTGTAACATCTTCCGTCTTCCTGTCCTTCTTACATCTCTCAAGCTGAGGTTGTTGATATGAACCAAAAACCAAAGTCTAGACACGGACACTGGAAACTTTCCTGCCTTTAGAGAAACTTTCTGTTTTTTTCTCAAGTGCATTGTCCCTATTTTCATCTTGTCAGAGTCCTTTTGCAGAATAATTTTCTCTTTTCATATAAACAGACATTTGTTTTGTCAGAGATGAACAAGCTGTGATATTACAACCAGCATGTAATTGTTCCTCCTCTAACCCTCATAACCGATGTTAATGACGTGCAGCTGTTGCCGTATCGTTACTGATGGTGTGTGTCTGTCACCAGCAAAGAAAGAGGCCAGACGAACGGCCACTAGCCCCATGGTTCCCTCTTGTATTTTCATTTGCAGCAGTTTAGAGGGGTTTCAGCTCTGATTGCTCGTGGCATTTGCCTAAATCCCTTCTCCGCGGAGCGTTAAGTAACATTTAGCACAGAGGTGAAAAATAAAATCTACTGATGAATATCATCTCAGTGAGGCTGCTGAACGTCGCTGTCTCGGTCTGTTTGACTGTGATGAATTTAGCAGATGGGGGGCATCTTAAGCCGGGGAAAAAAAAAATCCCAGCCGTGGTACCTTTAAAAACCCTGCCAGTGAGTTGGAGGTCACATTGCTCAGTCCGTAAGGCTATCAGCCGTGGCCTGCTATTATCATAGAGATAAAGAATGGAGCCTCGGTGCTGAGACATCTGCAGTGACCGTGGAGGGACTTAGAGGTGGAGGGACGGGGGGAGGAGGGGGGACTGGCTGGCTGGAGTGAATTATGTGCTTTATGGTTTAAAAAAAAAAAAAACTTGGTGGCTGACTCCTGGCAGAGAGAGTGAAATACTGTGGGAGTGACTTGCTGCCTGACTTGTCACTGACAGTACAACTGTCTGTTACTGAATGACTCAGTAACAGTGAACGTGTAACAGCCCGACAGGCGGCAGATGATGGGCTGACTGTGTGAGTGACGACTGGATAAATGAATAACTGTTGTTACTGAGCTGTTTGCTGGTATTTAAGATGGTGGCTGACTGATGGTGTGTTCTGACTGTCGCTGGTTGATTTAACCTGTTTCCACAGAGTTACAAAGTTTATATTAAAAAAAAAATCCTACTAAAAATCGTACTGTCTCCAGAACTTCACTGAGAATCCTGCTGTTTTTAAGTTTCCCTCAGTGTCACAGTGATGCAGTGGGAGGTGTGTGTTCACCCATGGCTTCACCGCAGACAGGAGCTGATCACAGCTGATTCGGCTGCTGTTAATGGGACAGTCTGACTGAATGAAAACAGATATTAGCTGAATAAACAGTTGTAGCCCACAGTTAACTCACATCATGTAAACTCACTGTTTACATCCCCAGAGCTGTAAACAGCAGCAGCTCCTCAGGCACAAAGTTCAGAGTGAGACAGAGAATCACCGTACGAGTGTCACACTCCATCGGTACGGATATTTTTCTTGTGTCTGTGTTTTTGGACGGTGCTGAGGCTCAGACTGACTCACCAGCATGGCTCGTACAGTCTCTGCTCCCTCCGTTTATCATAAACTGATTACAGTTACCATGTGTTGAAAACCAGGGAACAAACAAACAAACAAAAAATTTAAACAAATTCAAATGGCATAAAACGTGAACAGTAAAAATCCACGTGCACGACCGGCTGGTACATGCTGTTACTGTGGAAATGAGTGTGCAGGTACGGTGGAAGCTGCCTGACGGTGTCTGTTCCTCCCCGACTGGTTGGTTTGCTGCCTGGTTGTGTATTTATAACTCAGCGGTGTAAGCCAGATAGGACAGACACGGAGATGAGAATTGATGACCTGCATCACCAGGGGATGGAAGGCGATGGCTATCACTGCAAACTCATCACACACACACACAGGGACACGATTTCATAGACCTACACAGACACACACACTGATGCATGTATCCAGGCAAACACATAATGTGAAGGGACACGCAGCAAACAAGAAACACAACAACATACCTGTACATGCATCCACACATGAGCCGCAGCTGCTGGTTCCTGCAGCATCCGGGTCAGTGCAGACGTGAGCCGTGTTATCAGACGTGTACCTGCACACGGCTGACCCAGATTAGTCCTGTTTATCTCAGAGGAAGAGACAGAGATGTGTTTACATTATGGAGTGAAATAGAACCTGCCGAGGCCGACAGGGAGCTAAATCAGACTCAGAGCACCTGAGGGATCATGGGAGAGATTCCAGCTGTCGTTTAGGGGTTTGTGACCCCAGAATATATTTGCAGTCCCTTTTTTTTGTGCCCAAAAAGAAGAAGATCAGATGTGTTTAACTGTTTGTGTTAACTGTGCAGAACTTTGGGTGGACGGCTTCAGATACATCAGCTCACTCCTGGAATCAACAGTTATATTTTCATCATTTCCGTTTGGAAAGGCCGGTTGTGTTGTGTCTTGTTTGTGTTTTGAATGATTTCATTGACTTGTGCAGAGCAGATGAGGCCTCATCATAAACACAGTGAATCGGTTCTTCTCTTAGTTTTTCGCTCCAGCCTCATCCTGCAGTTTCCGCCTGTGAAGTGAGAGTCCACAGCTGTTCCTGAGAAATGTGTCAAACATGACGCAGCCTTTAAAATCAATGGCAGATCCATTTTAGGAGGGAGCTCCATGCTTTTCTTCCACAGCAGCAGAAGATGAATATGTAGCTCGGTGTCATAACCGTTTAATCTAAAATCAGACACCTCTCCCCGTTTGTAAACACCCACTCTGACACCTACTCTCATGAAATGATTCAGAATACAAAAATAAAGTGTGCCAGCTCACTCATCTGACATAAATAGCTGCGTGTTTGAAATGATGAGTGAAGGTCAGACAGTGAAGCGTTTTTTAAATGACGCCCGTACGAATTATAAACAGCGAAGAGTTTTACTTCACCATCACTTACTGTGACCTCCAACTGTGTTTAAGTCAGAGTCTAAAAATAGTCACTCTTAGGTTATTTACCCCCATCAGAGCTGTCGGGGGGGGGGGCAGGGCACCTGGGAGGGAAAGTTCATGGATTGAAGCGCACCCTCAGATTAAAGGGCACAGATTAGCAGGTCTGCAGGGCTGTGTGTGTGTGTGTGTGTGTGTGTGTTGGTGCATATAGAAGGTCTCGTGTTGCCCGGCTGTCATTTTCTGTCACAGTAACAACTGTCCCCAGCTGTCTGTCCAACACACACACAGACACGTGACCAGCTGCCCCCAGCTGTCAGTGTATCTCAAGTCTTAGCTGGTGGTCCCAGTAGGACGAGGGACACACACACACACACACACACACACACTATATCACAGTGACACATCCTTGTGTTTTGCACTTTGCTACTTCCACATGAGAAACATACTAAATAGTTAACAAGACGCACACACACACACAGAAAACACAACTTCAGCAGTCTGATTGGAGTGAGATGTAATTGCTCCTGCTACCTACACATTCTGTAAGAACACCTGAGTCTCCTCCTCCCTCTGTTTTCTCTCTCTCTCTCTCTGACTGTTAATTCTTTCATGTTTCATTTTTGCAGCGGTTGCACTGTTATAATTATCCAACTGAGACGTGCAAAGCATCGCAACACTTTCCCCTTATGAGCTGTTAGCCTTCACACACACGTACACACACACACACACACACACACGTGTACGTCCTCACACACACTCTGTCTCTCTCTGTCTCTCTGAAAAGTCTATGAGCTTTATAAGCGAGCGGCTGAAAGCGCTGATGCTTCGTCGTTCCAAAACACAACTCTAATCAAAGTGGACGTGTGTTTGGCTGTGTTCGCAAAAAGAACCGCAATTCCCATGATCCTTCCCCGCTGCTTTCATTTTTTTTTTTTTTTTTTTGCCTCGCCTCAAATTAAGTCCTCATTTCGAGGAACTTAAAGCACACTGAGCCCTGCGGGGCACAAACAGGCTTTGTAAAGGCAGTGCACCGACAGGACGAGCACACACTTCAGCGCTACAGGAAACTGAAACCTACACATCGATAGGAACAACATTTTCAAACAGCAGGATGCTGATCTGTTTCCTTCATCTCAACAAAGTGATTAGTTGCCACGCCGACGAGCTGCTGGATGATGCTTTTGTGGTCAGGCGGTCCTGCTTCTCGATCAAAGGATCATTTGATAGATACGGATCTTGTTTTTGGAGATAATAAATGGCGTCCCAGTCGCTGCAGGTCGTCTGTGTAACTCTAGAATGCAAATCTTCCCCGTCTTGTTTTTGGAAACGCTGGGAGGTCCGGAAAAGCCACCCCACCTACAGCATGTCAGGTCACAGGTTCCCTGTTGTGTCTTTGTACATGTGGAGTTCAAAACGGTCGCCACGCCTGAGCGAGGGGCCTTTCATCACTTTCCCCAGATGAACTTTTCATGCAATTTTGAAGTTTTTGTTCCCGTTTTTAACTTATCTATTTGCATACGTGCAGCAGAGCTGATAACACAAACACAACGCTTTCTTCTCTGTTTTCATTCATTCCTTTGTGAATAGCAGGTCGGCATTCCACTAAAACACATGAATGGCACGTTCATCTTGTGTCGCCGCTCCTCATTTTCAGGCTCAGGTTTCTTATACATATGCATAAACATCTGTGCCTCACATCGCCCAGCCTGATTGGACATCTGCATGTCCCAAAATGGCTGCTACACCCTGATGTGCAGTCTGAGCTTCAAGATAGATCATATTTACATCTGAGCCCCAAACGGCCGCCCCACCCAGGAGTCTGGTGGGAGGTGATGCTGCTGTTTTCTTGTCCTTCTGTCGTGTTTTTCCGCTCCACAGCTTTCCCAGAATTCCCTGTGTTTTATGAGGCAGGTTCACATCTGCTTCCAACTGTCTGTCGCACGCAGATTTTAGCCGCTCCGGTATCAAAGCTGGTGCGACCGAGGAGTGGCCGGAGCTTTCTGCTGGGAGCTGTTATTCCTCTCAGCTGGATCTGTAGTTGTTGTTCTCATCATTTCTCAGAATTCTGTTTTTGTTTTGTTTTTTTCATCCATGTTTGTTGTTCTCCTGACGCCCACTGCTCTGCTCTTTTGTTCCGCTCTCACCTCCTCTGTGCACCGTTTGTGTCCTGAGTCAACATTTTAATTAATCTGTTTATTTTTTTTGTAGACTGAGTGATTTGTAATTTATTCCGGAGGATCTGTTTTACAGCTCGGAAAGTTGGAGAGAAAATGAAATTACCATGTAATTATCATTTCATTAGTATTTTTCTCATCTGTATCTTTTTTTTTCTCCTCCCTCCTTTCACTCTCCCAGTCGTCTCCTCTCCTTTCCCCTCGCCCCTCGTTTCCTCTCCTCGTTTCCTCTCCTCTGCTCTTGATAATTCCTCGGGTTGCTGGGAGTGTTTTCAGGCTGAGCTGGTTCACTGTTGGCATGACACACAGGCCTTCTCCTCGCTGCCTTATGTTCACACATATGGCCCATCCTCGCCCTGGTAGCAGCTGACAGTGTCGCAGCCGCAGACTGGATGCTGGATTTGCATTATGATTGATTGCGTTCCTGGGACTGCATTGTATTATACTGTAGCTGGATCGGCTCGTTCCAAATCCAGCCAAGCTAATTACAGACGTAATTATGAGTGGGACTACAGATGAATCTGAGTCCGTCTCCGGTAGGTTTGTGTCGGAGGTGACTGGAGTCGACACAGATCGCTCCGTCACCGTCACAGTTTAGTTCCTGATGCTGTGGTTTTGAAATTCATCCATAAGTTTTCAGTAATGAGGAGTAAATCCTCACACGGACACACACCCTCTCTCCCACTCACTGTGAAACAACAATGCTGACTTCTCCTCACACCACAAGAACAGACTCAGCTCCTGTTTACACTTTGCAAACCACATACGAGTCTAATCTGTGCTCAATGTCTCAGTCTGAAGGTCAGATACAACCTGTGGTGTGTCACAGTGAGGAAGCCCAGCCACTGCTGTGTGTGTGTGTGTCTGTGTGTGTCTCTCTGTGTGTGTGTGTGTGTGTGTGTGTGTCTCTGTGTGTGTGTCTGTGTGTGTGTGTGTGTGTGTGTGTGTGTGTGTGTGTGTGTGTGTGTGTGTGTGTCTGTGTCTGTGTGTGTGTCTCTCTGTGTGTGTGTGTGTGTGTCTCTGTGTGTCTGTGTGTGTCTCTGTGTGTGTGTGTGTAACAGCAGTAATATTTGTGTCCTGTGTGGCGTCAGTGTCACCTGTCAGTCTGGAAGCTTCCTCAGGAATGTGACTGTTTTAGAAACTCTCTCTCTCTCTGCCTTCCTTCAGTTTCTCAGGCGTCTCTCGTCCTGTCTGAGCCAGTAATGGAGGCAGAAGCTGTGACTCTGGAAGACTGAGAGGGGACAGAGCAGGGAGGGGACAGAGGAGTGAGGGGACAGAGCAGGGAGGGGACAGAGCAGGGAGGGGACAGAGCAGGGAGGGGACAGAGCAGGGAGGGGACAGAGCAGGGAGGGGACAGAGCAGGGAGGGGACAGAGCAGAGAGGGGACAGAGGAAGAAAGTGGAGTGAAAACGAGACTGAAGGAGGGACTAACAGAACTTTAAAGTGCTACTGAAGTGCTCTGTAAATGTTTTGTCCTTGGTAAGATGTCTATCTCTCTGATTGGCTGCCATCGGGGGATTTTAATTGGCCGCTGAGTGGGTTCCTGTGTCCTTATTGGCTGCTGAGGGGAATTCCAGAGAAGTAATTTCCTCAGAGTTTTAAACAGGCGCTGTCTCTCTGTGCTGTTTATGTATCTGTGTACAGACACTGTGGCTGTGAGGAGCTGTGGAGCTTTATGATTATGCTGCTGTGTATTTGTCAAACATCCAGATATGTGGAGGCTGAAGGGGCAGAGGGTTAACAAGATGCACACAGATCAGATCCCTGGTCAGGTGACAGGATGAATGATGCAGCTATCCCTCACATTCTGGCTCCAGGTTGAACCCTTGTTGTCTGGTGTCACTCAGAGACAGAAGCACAGATTGTCCCTGACGGATGGAAAGGGTGTGGTATCACCATCGACAATTAGCCAGACACTCTGCAGGCTGTAAGTGTTATCGGGTAACGAGGCGTAAAACACACCTCAGCTATCTTTGGACACACAGTGGCTTGAGGATGAAAGATGCACAGCGCTCACCCTGTTATTAACACAAACCAGGAAATGCATCTGCACTTTGCTAACTGTGGACGTCAGCGAGCAGTTTTCATGCTGTGTCCTGTAACCGAGAACAAACGATCGTCTCTCAGATCTCCTGTTCCTTCTCTCCTTTTAGCCCCGTGTCTCATCCCCAAATCCCCAGCCCCTTCTCTCGTACCCCTCTGCCTCCATCGTGCCTCCTCTGCCCTCTCCCCCATTTCCTCGTCCAAGTCCATTCAATACCCTGCAGAGGAAGAGCAGCAGTAAAAGCGTGCCAGTGTCCGGTTAACTGTTTATTTATAAAGATGTCCTCGCAACCTGATCGTGGGGATGGGTGTGGGGGAGCTGGTGTCATGTCTGGATATTTATTTTTATCTGTGAGCAGCAGCTCGTGTTCAGGACGTCAGTGTGGGTGAAGATACGCCGTATTCTGCATGTCTGACTGTGTGTGAGCTCTGTTACACCTCAGGCTGGTTCAAACAACTCAGCAAAGGAAATGGCTGAAAACCCTAACGACTGAGTTTTGTACCAGTAGTTCCCAACCAACCGTTTGACCTTTGACCCCCTGATAACAAAACCATGTCCAATTTTAACCCACAATAAAACCACAGGTTGTGTTTCTGGGTTGTTTGCATTTCAGTTAATCAGATTCTTCCTCCTCAGTTTTATCTGAGAGGTTTGAAAAAGCCTGAAGAAGCAAACGTACACATTTACAAGACAAAGCAAAGATTAAAGAAAGGGGTTTTTTTTTTTCTGTTAATCGTGTTGTGAGCCGCAGGACGGGAACCACTCGTGTTTACATCATGAAGCTAAGACAAACTAAATAATTGAAGCACATATAAAAATATCATGAAACTTCTTTGGATAATTGTCTAAGAATCCAACATGGAAGATGTATTTTATTTTATTTTCGACTCCATCGCCGTCACTCTGACATTCCCTGTGTGCCTCACCGGTCCGCTGTCTTTACACTTCCATTGCTTTCGGGTTGATTTGTGCTGCATTGCCTGAGTTCTGTGAGCAGAACAGCTGCTCTGCTTTCAGAGAAAATAAATTAACCTCTGGGATTTTTTTCTTCTTTAGAAAGAAAATCATCGTTTTACATAAAAACACAGGAGGAAACAAGACTTTAGCCTGGTATTAACTTTGAAATTAATAAAACTATTCTGCCATAGTCTCAGGGAGAAACCTGATTTTACATTCAACTACGTTCGAGCCCTGAAGTGAACACAGTACCTTTGTATTCAGTCACAGGTCACAGTGAAACTAAGCTCTTTATTTCCTCTCCGTCTCCAGAGTCTTTGTTTTTTTTGTACAGTACTTTGGTTCATGTCAACACTCAACATAAATGTCATGCTAAGATTTTAGTGGCTTTTAATTTCCTTGCCCATCCTTCCGCCCATGCAGCCCAAACATGATCAACATGTGGGAAAGTCTTCCGGTCCGTCCGTCCTCGAGTCCCATAAATCTCAGCACTCACTGGTTCAGTAATTGCAGGGCAGCGAGAGGCTCTGAAAGACCCTGACCAATAGGAAGAGGCTCTCAGAGACATCGTTAAGTGCCTGTTCGGAACTAAGGTGTCGCCATGGCGCCCGGTGAACTGAGTTCAGCCGACACACACCCACAAACACACACAACCCAAGTTTCCCTGCAGCTGGCCCCAGCTTCCTCAGGCCAAATGTTAATGTGTTATCCATGGGCCATGTTAGTGGACACACACACACACACACACTCTGAACTCTTTGCTGTGACCTGTCATGTCGAGCGTGTGTAACCGCACCGTTTAATGTTAGCTCTTTGATGTTTTCCACCAATCAGGAGACATGGCGAGGCGAGTGGAGCCCCGGGTTTTGTCTGTCCGACATTCGGCCTCACCCTCGTCCTGTTTCTGTCTGACTCACAGAGACAGAGAACTGTCAGTATTCCTTGTCTTGTCTCTGTCTGGCAGTGTCTCTGCAGTGTGTCTCTCTCCAGTGATCTCCTCACCCTCTCTTTCTTTCTACCTATCCTAAATGTCCTTGTCCTCCTCCCTCAACAATCGCTCCATCTGTGTCAGAGTGATCAATGCGGCGAGGCGGGTGGAGAGCGTTTGGGGGCGGCGTTGTAGGTGTCAAGGTAATGACAGCTTTCTGTCCCACTCTCTCCCAGCCTCTCTTTACTTCTCCGCCTGTGTGCGCCCCTCATTCTCCGTGGTGACAGTGCTTCTTTATCCGACAGCACAGACAGCTCAGAGGGCCCTTTCATAGCCACACTCCTCCACCATCGTCAGCTCTATTGTCACGCGATGAATAGACAGGCTCTGTTTTTGATAGGTGAGTGAGTGTGAGGAGGAAAGAAAAAAAATGGCCTTGAAGGTTTTGGAGATTGGAGAAGGAAGGTGTGATGCAGAGGACGGGGAGAGGCAAGAAAATGTTTTGGAAAAAGAAATCTGTGCAGGGCAGAGAAGACAAAAAGAAAAGCTGGAAAACATCCTGAGACCAAGAGAGACAGAGAAAAGCAATGAAAGAATGAGTGAAGGCTTTAAAAAGACAGAGAAACAGATGACAGGCTGGAGAACGGTGGAAAAGCAATAAGGGGAAAGGGGAAATAAGCTGGATGTTGCCCCTGGCGATGCAGTTGAAGGTAACCGACATGAAAGCAATGGAGTTTATCCCTGGCAGCCATCTTGGACTACTTTGGAGGGGGCTCGGTAAAAGTTTAACGCTGAAAATAATGTGCAGGAAAAAATTCCAAGGTGGCACCAACGGAAAGTAAAATTCAAAGACTTTCACAAAGCTGAAAAACTAAAGTTGTAGAGAAAGGAAAGAAGATTATTTTGCTCTGAAGTTGACTTTGGATAAAAGCTTTAGCAGCAGGGAAACCGCCCAGCGGTGATCGTGATTAAAAACAAAGTTTGGTCCAAAGGTGAAGCGCAGAAAGGGCGAGGGAGCAAAGAGAAGTTGGTCAAAAGCTTCCTGGGAGGCCGTGTGTTGTCGTAGCCGGGGAATTCCTGCGATGGTTTCACCTTCTCCAGCGGGCGTCTGCTACGGGGCAAAATGGAGTCACAGTGGGGGTCTCCCCCCTTTCTCTTTCTGTGTCTCTCGCTCTCTGTAACGAAAGCCCTCAGGGGAAATCATTTGTGTTGTGACACACACACACACACACACACACACACACACACACACACTTGCACAGGAGGGGATCCTTTCCTTTCCTCCATGAAAGAGCTGAATGAATAACAAACCCCTGAGTTCAGCCCTCAACACTCACAATGGACACAAACACACAAGGTACCCTGCACATCAGCACATGCTCTCTCTCTCTCCCTTTCTCTCTCTCTCTCTCTCTCTCTCTCTCTCTCCCTCTCTCTCTCTCTCTCTCTCTCTCTCTCCCTCTCTCTCTCTCTCTCTCTATCTTCACCCTCCCCCCACTCACACCTACACACACACACACACACACTGAGTTTGACCCCTCTCACAATAGTGAAGGCATGCATTCATTAGCGGTTCCAAGAAAGCTTTGACTGGTTGGGCATTGTTGGATAATCCAAGGTCCCACCGTATATCACCTTCACTCTCCCCCCTCCATCCATCCATCCATCCATCTCATTCTCTCTCTCCATCTCTTCTCTTTCACTCTCTGTCTTTTCCCTCTCTCTGGTCTGATGGGAGAGAGAGGGTGAAAGTGAGAGAGAGCCAGAATTGTTGTAAGAACTAATCAGATTACTCCACAGCATTGATAATATTACCCCCCCCCCCCCCACTCCCCCATGATGGATTTCTATCGACAATGAGATTTGTGAGGCACGAATCAGTTTACGGGGCTGAACTTATCAAGAGGATTGACTTGTGATTCAGTGTGAGACGCTTTGAGTTGAGGTGTGTGTGTGTGTGTGTGCGTGTGTGTGTGTGTGTGTGTGTGTGTGTGTGTGTGGGTGTGTGGGTGTGTGTGTGAGAGACGAGACTGAGGATCCAGCAGTGAGAAGCTGGATGGTTCCCGTGCTCCTCTAACCATGCCTTCTGTCTTTCTCCCTCTGTCTCCTCACAGATCTCAGAGGTGCTTGGTGCAATGGGACTGAACCTCTGAGGGGCGAGCACAAAAGACCAAGGGGAAGAGGCCGAACAAAGCCAAGGGAGGGGGGACAGAGGACAAAGGAGGAGGAACAGAAGACGGAGGGAAGATTCTTGCCCGGCGCCAGGACAGAAGGAGAGCTTTTGGGCAGAAGAGTGGGTGGAGAAGGAGAGGGAGGGAGGGAGATTTGAAAGGAAGGATTTGCTGTATCTGTTGGGGGTGCATGCTCCCCCCTAAGTCCTCCCCTCCTACTTGGACATATTTTTTTTCTGCATCAGTGACAGACCGACAAAAGGCAAAGAATGCACAATAAACCAAGTTTGGGATGCGTCGGGGTGAGCGGGGGCCTCGACGTGAGACTACCCAGGACTAGAGCCTTGCTGCTGGGCTTGCTTCTGGCCGTGGCGGGCTGGCTCCATCCAGTCAGCGCGGAGGTGGAGATCGACGTGCTGGGCGAGATGGTGTTAATGGAAGCAGGTGGACAGAGTGAGAGGGTGGGTGGGAGAAGCGAGCTGGAGGCCTCCATGCACTCCTCGCTGCTTGGGGGCTTCCAGGAGGTGACGGAAGGTGTCCGAGCGATGGAGGCTGTTGCCATAGAAACCAGCGAGACGGCAGCAACCCGTCAGAACGTGGCAGTGCCCACAGCCTTCCCAGACTCCTCAGCGGTGGTGGGTCGAATCTTCCAAATGAAGGTGCCAAACAAGATGGAGGATGTTTACCTGGGTGATATTGTCAAGGTGAGTTCCAGCGTCACAGGTTTTCCACGTTACTTAAAAACTCAAACCAACTTGTAGAAAAGTGGACATTTTCATAAAATTAGGAACAGTCTTGAGGCGTTAAGCTGATAAAACTATGTTAAGTATAATTTTTAAAAATGGTTAAAGATGGTCGGGATAACGGGCTCAGTCACCTGCCCCCGGGGGCAGCACAGCTTCAAAGCTCCTTTCCACAATGGCCACTCTGCCACTGCCTGTCATTCTCCTCCCTCTCTCCTCTTTCCTTGCGTCTGCCGTCTCCTCATCCCACCTATTCATCCTCTGTTTCACTTCCACTTTCACACCCGACATTATTTCTTTCAGCTTCCATCCTCCCGTCATCCTCCCATCCATACCTCCTTCCAGGCTAAACCTTTAATTTTGCGCACACCTCTTGTCCTTCACCTTCCTCTCTCCGTCTCATCCCTCTATCCAGTCATCACTCTCACCTGTCAAATCACATCAGATCATATCAATCACCTGAGCAGCATGAAAATACTCTCACAGTTTAAAGTGCAGGAATAGAATAGAATAGAATAGAATCGTCTTTATTGTCATTGTACACTTAGACTGCACAACGAGACCGGTGGAACAAAATATAAAAATAGTCAAATAATCGACTAAAGAATAATAAAGAATAAGTTGCTGTGTTTGAAGAAGCGTTGGCTCTGTGTTGCTCTGTAGTTTGGATATTCTGTGGTTCAGGATCGCCCGCAGGTACAAGCTGTTCCTCAGCCGGTTCGTTCAGCTCCTTGTGTTCCTGTCCCTCCGGACAGAGGGCAGGAGGTGGAAGACACCATGTCCCGGGTGCGAGTGGTCAGACAGGAGCTGTCTTGCTCCGTTGAGGCCGCGGGAGCCGGTGATTCCCTGTGCAGCTCATTTACACACAGACCATAGAGAAGTTTATCTCTGTCTGAAACTGTGTGTTTTGAAATGATCAGAGATGTGGAAAGACTCAGCTCTCGTTCCAAAGGGTCGAGCTCCTGTTTTTCGGTGGAACCGTTCTTCAGTTTTTCATTAATCTCCATGTTTTCATGCAGTTTACCGAAGACTGAACGAGGCTGCAGAGTTCTAGCCGATCGGGGCTGACTTGATGTGGTCTGCTGGCACACAGCGCACACCGTGTGTGCTCTGTCTGGGAATTTAACGGGATATGATATGATGTGTAGTTCATGTGACAGCTGATATGAAAGCCATTGGGTCGGTGGCCTGGCTTATCTAAGCTTGTGGAGACTGAGATAAAATGTGGATGTGTAACCGTTATTGTGTGAATCCGTTCTCTGGGCTCTGCTTTAGTTCTCCTTTCTTCTTCTTTTCTACTTTCTGTGATCTCCTCCCCTTTTCTCTCCTCACACCTCTCCTCTCCTGTCTTCCCTTGTCATCACATCTCCTCGTTTCGCGGTCACTTTCCTTTCCTCTCTGCGATCTTCACTCTTTTCCTCCTGATCTGTCCTCACCTGCTCCTCTTCCTCCTGCCTCCCTGCAGTCATGCTTCACACCTCTTCTTCTTCCCCCTCTTTATTTTTAATCCTGCTACTCATCTTCCCATCTCCCTTTCCATCACTATTTCCACCTCGTCCTCTGCCTCTCCTCCCCCTTCTCCATTTGTCCCACAGATGAAAGCTGTCACACTGTAAGCTGCGGGGCCTCCTATCACAGCCAATAGGAGTTGACAGTGTGGGCAAAGAAGCCAAAAGGATGGGAAGGAACAATGAAGAGAGAGGAGGGGAGACAGAGGACATGGAGGCGGGTTTGAGAGAGAGATGCAGAAAAGGAGGCAGAGAGATGAAGGGAGGCTTGAAGAGAGAACAAAGGTGGTGACCTTAGAAGCAGCGAGGCCGGCTTCACTGACAATCTGCTGCCCTGTAAATAAAAGGTCACAGATCAGATCTTGACAATGTGTCCTCACATCCTGTTCAAACACCTTCCTCCTTCCTCCTCCAGCCAAATACCTGCAATAACGTTTGCTTCCCCCTCCATTTCTAACTTCAGCCCTCCTTCCCCTTCCTCTCCACTGCTGCTCTGTCCTCCATTACACCCCCCCCCCCCCTCCCGTCTTCAGACATGAGTCCCCCCTCAGGTATTTCGAAGGTCGGTGCTCAAGGTTGTGGAGCGAAAGGCCAAATCAATTTCTGTGCTTGGCATTGCACTCATACTAATGGCCTTTTCTTATGAAAATCTGCCAGAATTTGAGAGGTCTCCAGCTCCGTGACAGCCCGCCTGCCCGTTCACCTTTCACAGAGCAGCACGGGGGCCCGTCAGTGAACACACCGCCGTTCATCCATTCACGGCGCGTAGAGCCGAGGGTTCTCAGCTGGGAGGGCGGGACGTCGGCCTCAGAGGAGGAGGTGGTTTCAGAGAGGTCGCGGTGCGATTAAACAAACCTGAAAATACAGAGCAGAATCTCAGAAGCTCTTATCAGTTACACACAGAAGCATCTGTGATACACACGTGACTTTTTACCCTCTGCTTTGCTTTAAGGTTCATTTCACAGCAGTGTAATGTGGGTTAGGGTTAGGCTTTCCACACACTGCTCATTCTTCCATCCAATAATCAACAGTTTAAATCAGAATTTTCCAGATTTTCGATTGTTTTCTTTTGGCAGCTTCATCAACAAAGACACAAAAAATAAAGTTTGTGTTCCTCAAAATAATATCATCTCACACTGACACCAGAACTCATCACATTGTATATGAGCTCTGACGATCTGAGTTTTTAAACTGGGAACACAGAGTAGTGAGATCAGACCAGTGTTCAGTGGAAACACACGATGGAACCTGGAGACGTCCAGGTTCTGTGGAGTGAAGATCCTCTGCAGTATAACGTCTGTGTCTTAGTGGTGTCGGTCACGTTGTGTTAAAGCATTAAGCTGTTGTGTTTGTAGATGATGTTTGGTATTCTCTTTGATCCAGACACATTTTCTGATTTGATTTCTGGAACATTTCCTTCTCCTGAGAACACCTGTGGCCGCGTAACCTCACCTGAATACTTGTAAAGTGGAGGATTTCAAACTTTTTGGTCTTGTAATGAATAAAATTCTCCCATCAGCTGCAGACGAGACCGTTTTGGATTTTTCTAGCCGAGTCGTGCGTGGGGGGCAGCAGCACGGTGATAATTCACTCTGCTGAAGAGGCAGGACCTGTGCGGCTGCAGCATCTGTATGCAGGTGCTGCTGGGATCCACAGAGAACAGGGTTCCTGGCCAACAGATGAGTACTCTCCATCGCCTCATTACCACAGTTACCAGCATAATTAGCTGATTGGCTGATAGGCTGGCTGGCAGGCGAGCATTGGACCCCCTCCCCCCCCCCCCCCCCCCCCCCCCCCCCAGTGTAGAGATGAATGAATAAATAATAAATAAGAGGCGTGAGGTGAAAATTCTTTTGTACTGTAGGTCTCAGGGAAAAAGTACACTCTGTGTGTGTGTGTGTGTGTGTGTGTGTGTGTGTGTGTGTCAGAGCCCATTGACTCACTGTCTGGATCACTCTCCTCTTGATGAACAGAGACAGTAGCTGTTGCTGTTGTAAAAGGCCCCCCCCAACCCACCGCCCCCCCCCCTCCCCGGGGCATTTTGGTGGGAAAACTTTCCCTTGTCCTCCCCACTGCGTCCTCTCCTCTCAGTTCATTTTCTCCTCCCCCTCCCGTCTTTCTGTGGTTCTCTGTTCCTCTGTTCTCTGCCTCTAACTGAAGGAACCTCTTTCTTTTCTTCCTCTCTCCTCCACATCAGCAGCACAAGCGTTTTTCCTGCAACATGAGCAACAGTGATTTTTCCTTCTTTGTCTTCTCTCTACTTTTCTCCAAACTCACTCCACATTTTCTGTTTTTGATGTGTTTTCAAACCACAGCCGTCACTCTGACTCTTCTCTCTTTCCATTTATTCATTTCTCTTCAGTTTAGTTTGCAAAAGAAACTTCTTGATTCTCAAGGCTGTCTCCCTGTAAAGCAGGACAGCAGAGAGGAAGAGGACAAAGAGTGACAACAATGCTGCTGCCGTTAAAATCTCTGAGCAGAGACTCCTGCAGCTCTGTAGCTGTTAGCTGGCAGGGCAGCAGTGGAAAAGTGGTATTAAGAGAGCAGGAGGGAGGAGGCAGCCCCAAGATAAAAACACACACACACACACACACACACACACACACACACCCCAGAACATATGAGTCACCCTCGCTGTAAGCTAGCACGCTGCGATCGGTTTACTGGCACCAGATTGGAGGTGGCCATGTTGCTATGTAATTAAACATACAGCAGGCGAAGCTTTTTGATTCATATGTTCCAAATTATACGCTCCCACAGATTCATTCAGAATTTGGTGTTTCTTGCTCTCAGCTGAGGGTTGTGTGTTCCCTTCTGTCCGGAGCAGGAGGCGACTGCAGTCACACACATGCCTTCATGTCAGTGTTGGATTTCAGGCTGTAATTTCCATTTGACCTTTAGCACAAATAATTACAGCCAAGCAGCCACTGTTTGACTCTGTAACCTCCGCCAGAGTCAGAGAGAAAGCAGGAGCTAATGTGTTGGTTTTAGTTTCCAAAAAAAAAAGAGTAAACGTGGAGAGTTTTTGTTTCTGCTGATCGTTGTACAGAGTCTCCTCGTGTTGTTGTGGTGTGTCCTTCTGTAGCCTAGCAACCACAGGTTGTGGACCAGCCAGTATCCTCCAGCATGCTTGGTCGTCACCCAAAGAGGAAGCAGATTTGCAGCACGGGCTGCGTTCATTGGTTTTCCAGGCTGAGAGAGGCCGGCCATATTTGGTGTGTTAAGGTTACGGTAGCAGATTATATTTAGATGCTGGACTCTGTGATTATAGATCAGCCTATCAAGGCACTTCTTCTCCGAGCAAGTTGTTGATCATCACTGCAAAGTTTCTGCCGCCTTCACTCATTTGTTTTATTTTTAGGAACTGAATTCAGGCTTTTTAAGGCTTTTCACCAACTGCACATTCCCTGTAAAGGTCATAACACACAGGCCAGAATAACAAGCTGATGACTGAGTGTAACTGCACAGCTGAGTTTCCTGCAGTAGCAGCAGTGTGTTGAAAAGCCAGAGATCTGGGTTTGGAACAAAGCGCTCCGTGTTTTTCCTCTCATCTCACACTGTATTGATTTTGCTTGGAGTGACCGGCCTCCATCTCCTCTTCAGGCCGCAGCGCTCACTGCATCTCCACCACTTCAAAAAACCGGCCCTGATATATCACGTCTCTCATTATCCCTGAGCAATGTGTTTAAGATTTAATGGTTTGTGTCGGCACTGTAGCTCGTTAGCCGGATAAAGATAGCTAATGTTTTATTCACACGGCATCAAAGAAAAAGGGGATAATTGCTGACCTAGGGACAAGCGAGGGCCCGGCCGAGCCGATCGTCAGGAGGAGAAACCGTTCTTTAAGGATGCGCTCGGCCTGTCGGGTGGCAGCCATGAAGACAGCTGGAGGGAAAGTGAGTCTGTCAAACATCTTAATGTGAGCAGGACGAAGTCCAATTGTAGATAAGGTCTTTTTATTCGCAGGTCAGGAGAAATGATGGGAACTTAACTTTGGATGACATGTGCTTAATTGTGGAATTTCCCTCCATTGTAGCTGTGTCACAGTGGATTTAACAGCGTTGTGATGTGGCCCGCAGCTCCTCCTTTACTGAGCATCACTCTTCTCTTCCTGCGTCGCACAACATGCTACACACAGACCTACACCACATTTAACACTGAGTGTAGTT
This sequence comes from Toxotes jaculatrix, assembly GCF_017976425.1. NCBI lineage: Eukaryota > Metazoa > Chordata > Actinopteri > Toxotidae > Toxotes > Toxotes jaculatrix. The sequence goes on along the minus strand of NC_054396.1, from coordinate 29,987,133 downwards.
TCTCTTCTTCAGCTTCTGTGAGGTCCTGTCACCGTGTGTGTGTGTGTGTGTGTGTGTGTGTGTGTGTGTGTGTGTGTGTGTGTGTGTGTGTGTGTCGATTTACTCTGCGGTTACAGTAAAACGTAAAGGGACAGTGACGCTTATTGATTCTGTGTTCATTCTGAATTCAGCTGAAACTTTATCAGCTGATTAATCAACATCAGGACACCGTGTTGATGAGGGATCGTTTGACATCAGTAGTTTCAGCTTCTCATTCTGAGGATTTGTGTGACAGTAAGTCCTGTAACCTGAGGACGTCACCGCGGACGTCTCACACACATCAAACAAAAAAAATCAGCTCTCATCTGAGACTATTTTTTATTTTTCACCAACACAAGCAATTCATCCAGAAAGTAAAATCTGAGGATTAAGTGAAAATGAAAAGAATCTTTGCAGCGACCAGCGTGAGCAATCACTTCGCAGAGATTTGCAAAGAAAGAGACAATTCGCTGAATCATAAAGCGAAATGAAGAATCACAGAAAAAGAGTGAAAGCAGCAGAGAGAGAATTTAAAGTGGAACGTGTGTGTTTCTGTCACTTCAGAGGACGAGTTCAGCAAACTGGGTTTGTCCTTGTTTACTGCAACAGATGCAGCAGCCTTTATTCTTAGGACGTGAAATAGTGTTTGTGTGGGCAAAGACAAACCTGTGTGTGTTTGTGTGTGTGTGTGTGTTTGTGTGTGTGTGTGTGTGTGTGTGTGTGTTTGTGTGTGTGTGTGTGTGTGTGTGTGTGTTTGTGTGCGTGCGTGCGTGCGTGCGTGTGTGCATGCGTGCGTGTGTGTGTGTGCGTGTGTGTGTGTGTGTGTGTTTGTGTGCGTGCGTGCGTGCGTGCGTGCGTGTGCGTGCGTGCGTGCGTGCGTGCGTGCATGTGTGTGTGTGTGTGTGTGTTTGTGTGTGTGTGTGTGTGTGTGTGTGTTTGTGTGCGTGCGTGCGTGCGTGCGTGCGTGTGTGTGTGTGCGTGTGTGTGTGTGCTGCAGCATTACTCAGAGCTGAAGCTGAGACTCTGCAGAAAATGAGCCACATCCTGAGACAGAGATCACACACACACACTCAGCTATACAAACATACATACACAAATGTAAAAACAGTTCATACAGTGTGTTTCTGCCTGTGTGTGTTCGTCTTACTCTTCCTGTATCTTTATGCCCTTCCCACTCACTTCCTCCTCTCTGCTGTACCTCCCTCTCTCTCTCCCTCTCTCTCCTTTTCACACTCTGTCTCTGTCTTTTACACGCTCACACACAACATCTGTGTCCCCGGGACGTTGTTTACACTTGGCTTTATTTTCCTTCCTCCCGGTGTCCAGCGTAGCACAGTAGGCAGTGAGGTAGTGTGAAGCCAGGACTGGTCCTCGGAGCGTCTGATGCACAGGCAGCGGGCGGTCTGCTCGTCTCCTCACCTGTCTTCCTGTTGTCCTTGTCCTAACAGAAAAAACACACACTCTTCCACAGTTGTTGTCTTCTTCTCACACACGTGCAGCCGCCCCCGTCTTTTGCCTTCACACAGTCGCACAGTATTTTTCTGATGCTCTTACACGGTCAGTGTGAGCAGCTGACACACACACACACACACACATACATACATCTGTCTCACCCACGCAGCTGGAATCAAACAATGGCCGACTCCTGTTTGCTCCTGAGTATCTGTTCATTGTTGTACTGCAAGAGAGAGAGAGAGAGAGAGAGAGATAGAAAAAGAAAGGGGGAGAGCTTTATGAGTTCTGCTGCAGATCTTGGCAAAGAGGTTTACCACAGGGTGTGTGTGTGTGTGTGTGTGTGTGTGCGTGTGTTAGGACCCTCTATCATTATACTTTAATGACAGTACTGTGGGGGTGTATTTGTGGTTCTGAGTGTGTGTGTGTGTGTTAGTTAATGCACACGCACACTTACATGAGAGTTTCTTTGGGAACCAGGAGTGGTTTTTTTTTTTTTACACCTCAGTTCTCTCCTGTAGTTTTCAGCCGTCACAAACATGTGAGTGACTTTTTCTGAGTGGACCCAAAACGTTTCCGCCTGCAGCCGATTCCTGTGGATCTGTGACGGTGCACAGTCCCACGGTGGGAACTGTTAACAGAAAGGGTGTGTTGTTCAGCTGCGTGTCAGTTGCATGTGCAGAGTGCTGGACATGTGTTACAGGTTTGATCTTCAGAGATCCATTAGGTCATAATGACTTTTCTCTTTTCAGTGTAGATAACATGTAATTACTGCGTGACGCGTGTTCTTCACTCACCTGTGGAGTAGTTTGTCACTGTGCAGGTTTGTGTCGACGTTTGGACTCCGTGCACCTGCCCTGTCCTGAGCTGAAGCAGCAGTGAAGGTGTGATGAAGCTTCTCGTTTTGTTCTGTGCTGTTTGAGTGTTGGACTGAACCAAACTTCCAGAGTTAATGTGAACATACGTGAATCGGACACGGCTGACGTCTCAAGGCTACAGGGCTCGGCCTCACTCGTCCCGTCCCGTTTCCTGCTGTCCCTGCTCTGGACCTTGGACACCAGTGAATCTGTAATGGTTGAAAATGGGCTGTACGATGAATTCCCCCTCAAAAACATCTGCCCCCACCCCGTCCTGTGGTTCTATAGCTCCTGCATCCACCCATCCATCCATCCATCCCTCCATCCCTCCCTCTTCGCCTCACATTTTCCACTGGAAACACTTCACTATGCCAGCATTTTCCTCCACGCCCTCTCTGTCTCTCTCCCTCTCTCCCTCTCTCCATCTCTCCCTCCCCCATAGGATTGTTTCTCGCTTCTCTCTCACTTTCTCACTCACCCTGCGTTGACTTTCTCTCGGTCTCGCTCCACTTCTCACCTCCCTCTTCACATCCTCTCTCATTTCCTCTGCTTTTTCCTCCATCATTCTCTTTTCACCTTTCCTTCTTGTCCATCATTCCCTCCGTCTTCCCCTGCTTCTGTCTATCCTCCCTTCCTCTTCCTTACCTCCATGCCTCCCTGTTCCCTTCATGCCCCCCCGTCTTCCTTCCTCCCAGTCCCTCACCAAGTTTCATTTCATCCGAGTCATATTAGAGCGGTGCCTCACCTCCTCTTCCTCCTTGTCCTCCTCTTCCTCCTCCCTCGCCTCCTCCAAAATATGAGGCTTATCAGTGGAGCTGTCAGCCGAGTCCCCGGTAACAATGGCCTCCTTTCTCCATCTTCTCCTCTTGCTGCAACAATGAGCTGCTTTCTTTCCCCGAAGACTGAGAGACTTGACGCCTCCTCGTAATATCTCTGTGTTTAGGAGATCTTTGTCTCATTGTCTCATCTCTCATTCTTCTTGCTTGACCTCCCTCTTTCATTCTCTCCATCCCTACGTCTGCCTCTGCTTCTCTGTCAATACCCCAGTCGTTTTACTGTCTCTCACTCTCTGTGTCTCCGTCTCTGACTCTTCCAGCTTTCTCTCCTGGAAGGAGCTCTGTGATTCTGCGTCTCTTGGGATAATAAAGGTGTGTGTTTGTGGGGATGAATCTTGCCTTTGATAAAGGCAGCACTGTAGATATGTTCTGTGTTATCAGGTCACGAGTGCGTGAGACGTAAATAGAGCTGGGTGGAAAGGCAGCAGATCCGAGGAGACTGAGAGACTGTAGAGTACAGTATTTCTCCACTCGACGGTAACGATATATAGTTTCTAAGGTTCTGGCAGAGATCCGAAACTATATATAGCAGCAGAGTTGGAGGAGGCGTTTGAGGCAAATTGGTTCTGGAGGTAAAGACGAACGTCCAACTCAGTGTCTTCTTCGTCTAAACAAAAGTCTGGATCGGCTTAAAATTCAAAATGTACTTAAAATATCCAGAGTTAAAGTTCTCATTATGTAGCGGAGGGAATCCTGTCCGTGTTCTAGTATCATATAATTATAATACTGGGTAATAATTACAGATGCATTCCTGTGCTTTGTAGCTGCATTGACTTCTGGGTAGTTTATCTAGTCGTCCAGTACGTGAATAAATGTGCCTCGTTACATTCTGTCGTGAATATTTTATTCATAACGAGACATTTGTTGCACCAAACCAACAGAAAGAAATGAAGAGATTTCTTAATCAGGGATCATCACGTTAAACCTGCAGCCTCACACACCTCAGCTCCATAGATGTGTCTTTGACTCTGAACTCACCATCTGTACCATCAGCACCGAGGCTGCTCTGCAGTCCGTCTCTGAGTTTTTTGTCCGGGCTCTTAATCCTGTCTTCCTGCAGAAAGCAGCTACTCTCAGGACTGTAACTCTAAACTAAACAGCTGAGCAGGCAGAGGGAGTGAAGTGAGGATGATGCCAGTGATATGTGATAACGTCTCGCAGTGTTTCATGCCTGTCGCTCACATAGACTTCAAATACGTTTTCACCCGGGTTTGTTGCACCACAGAAGCTAATAGCGCTGATAGTCACGGTGGCTTTATGGCTGACGTGCGAATGCGTCAGTAAGAAAAAATATGATCAAACACGTCCTAACTTTGACGAGATTATCGTTTATTTCATTTTAATTAACAGTCTTTTAAGTCGGGGGGTTGGAGGGGCAAAATGGATGTGGTTTGCTGCTGCACTCACCCTGTGGGTGACAGTCATGCTTAGACCTCTTTATACATGTCAGCGATTCATTCTTTGAATCGTCCATGAGGCTCTTATCTCTTAGCGGCTTGGGCTTTTAGTGCCATCAACATTAACATTGTACATGCTACTTAAAGTAATTGTGTTGCTCCTCAAGAGTCACATTGCTAAGAGCTGGTCAGAGTTTGAGTCTTTTTAGGGGAATAACCCATCATTTCCCTCTCACAGTCCTCAAACAAGTCATTTAAATGGTGCTTTGAAAGAACATCATACTGCTCGGCCAAGACCCTGGTAAATTTACTTTGATTGTTGCTGCTATATGTTGCGTCTTTGCCCTAAGTTGCCCTTGGATCCACGTTAATAGCTTCCCAGAAAGTAGTTCAGGCTCCTTCCTTCTCGCTGCCTGGCTCTCTGTGCTTCTCTGAATAAATCTTCCAAACTGCAGGTTTTCCCTGGCTGTTCTCGGAGGGCTTAGGCGGTAACCTTGCCAGTGGTATGTGTTGTATGGGAAGGAACGGGAGGCTAGAGGAGTCTGCGAGAGCACACGATAACCTTTAGGGCCAAAACATCAAGCTCTGTTGCACTGAAGCCTTGTGCCAGGAAAAGATATGAAATATTTTTCTTGACATTTTGGGGGATTTGATGTATTTTTCATGTTCTTTTAAGGAGGCAGGAGACAAGCTCTCTGCTGGGTTCATGCAGGAGTTTAAAAGGCACTATTGTGTTTCTGTTTGTTAACATTGACTCAGAGAACATTGCCTTTGGTCGGCAGCTTTGGCGAGCGTATAGAATCTGTGATGGCAGGGAGACACTGACCCATCGCAGCTGGACGCTCAGTGTGAGCAGCGGCTGTTCACTGCTTCTGCACATATGTCCAAGCAGGATTTCAAGGTGCAGCTTATGTTTGTCCTTCCCATGTTACTCAGAAGTCGCCCGATATGAACCACGTTGTCGTTTCATATATCTGCAGCATTTTCTGTTAAAAGCTTGTGATGTGAGAAATGTTTTTTTTCCTACATTGAACTGGCAGCAGATGAGAAAGCGATCCAGGATGCAATTGAGTAATTTACAGAGCAATTATGACAGTTATGATGAGATTAATGCCTTGCAACTCACTTGTCCTTCATTGTCTCTTTGTGATTTAATTTGCAATGCCATGTGAAGAGACACTCACTTTGAAGCTCTGAGGCTGTGGAAGACTGTGACAAATGAAATCGTACGTTGCTGGAGGGGCCTACGTTAGAAGACAAGCATTTTTGTTTTGTTTTTCTTTACAGTCAAAAACCCCCACAATCTGCCCCAACAGGGCTGATTGTGGGGGTTTCTGTTCCCAGCAGTGGACTGTTGAAGAAGAGAGACTGATGTTGTGGTTGTAACAGTCCTGCGTGTTTTCCAGTAAATGAATTGTGTGTTTCCTTCAGTTTCAGGCTAATTTTCAAGCCATATTTTTAATCTTGGACAAGAATCATGACATCTTCCCACATCACCGCCCCAGAAATGAGCTTTTATCTACCACTGAAAAGGACTGTCACATTTTGATAATGGCATTTTGAAATAACAGCAGCAGGAAAGAGAAAAGCAGGGACACAGAGGAGGAGGAGGAGCTAGGTGTCAAAGAGAAAGAAAGAAAGAAAGAAAAGAAAAAGAAAGAGAGGGAAGGGAACAAGGAGAGCAGAAAGGGAACTGAGTAAAAAACAAAGGGAAAGGAACTGGGCTAAAGAAAAGGCAGAAAAAATGAGTATCAAATAAATAAAAAATGAAATCATTATTTCCACTATGCTCCTCTGCTGTTTCCTCTGCTTCTGGAAAAAGGAGGAGATCCAAGTATTTCTAAGAAAAAAGGGAAGAGGCCTGAGGAGGTGTGGACGTTTGTCCAGGGGTGTGGACGTTTGTCCAGGGGGGAGGGTTTTTAAAGGAACTGCTGTCCACAAGGGAATAATTGTTAAAAGCCCAGCTCCTGGCAAGGTGGGCGTGTGTGTGTGTGTGTGTGTGTGTGTGTGTGTGTGTGTGTGTGTGTGTGTGTCTTTGTCTAGGTGACCACATGTACTTAACATCTGAGGGAAAATGCGCATGCAGCTTTCTATGTGCAGCCTTGTGTGTCAGTCTATGGCCTTGCATGTGTGTGTCCATTTCTTGGTGTGTGCTTGACAGTGTGTGTGTGTCTGGGTGTGTGCACTTGTCTGTGTGTGTTTATGTGTGTGTGCGTTCTCCCCCGGCGCTGCCTGTGTGCTGGTTAGAGCATTAATGATGTGTCTGGGGAGCTCTGCCTCTACATAATTTATCAACCAGGATTTATTAGCCGCAGAATTAACTTGTTGGGGCTGTGGAGCACAGGATGCATTTGTTCTTGTTTTTGGATTTATGTGTGTGGAGACATTGTCACTCCCCTGTGATCCATTTCTCTCCATCAGTCCCCTGTCACGGGGACGTCCCCAGACGTATAATTGGCCGAGTTATTTTAATTTTAGTGGGGTTTAAATAACAATTCAGAGCACTGATTTTGTGTGTGTCTTCGTGTGTGTTTGTGTGTAAGACGTAGGGCTGACACAGACACACCAGTGCATACCGTGTTGCGTGGCCACAGCAGTAAATCCTGATCACGTTTTTTAGCTCTTCATTCCTTTATCTGTCTTCTATTCCCGTCAAAAATGTTGCAAGAAAGCACATAAAATATGCATCAATGACACATCAGTTGTGTAGTATTAGTTTAGCATGTGTGTACATAACCGTTCATAAGCAAAGCATAACCATTTTAACAGTCAACAGTTAGCAAACATGCTTCTGACAGTCCACGCTGCCGTCTCTCCGTTTTCTTCATTCACTTATTTTCTCTTTAAACCAGCTGCAGATCAACGTTTGACATTTTTCTATAATGTTTTTCCTTCGGGATGTTTCGTATTTTGTTTACAGTCAAATATTAATATTAATTATTATTATGTCCCATTAAATATAAATATGTATGTGTCTTTTCTGTTCAGATCACTGAGATGGGGAAGGATTCCCTCCCGGCCTGGCTGCACTGGGATGCCAGCAGCAGAGTCCTTCAGGGTCTCCCTTTGGAGGAGGACAAAGGTGTCCATTACATCTCAGTGTCCATCTCCAACCACACAAAATCCTCTTCTTCTGAGGTGTTTTCCATTGAGGTCCACCCTGAAGACCATTTGGATGCAGATTCAGCCCAGCTGGCATCCAACCAAGCTTCCACTGAAGACGACGTCCAGCCGTTCATGTGCGGCAACGAGGAACCGGTGACGGTGCTGACAGTGATCCTGGACGCCGATTTAACCAAGATGAGCTCGGAACAGAGGGTGGAGCTCCTGGATAGTATGAGGAGTTTCTCTGGGGTGGGGCTCCAGCACATGAAGATACTCCCCGTGGTCAACAACAGACTGTTTGACATGTCTGCATTCATGGCTGGGCCGGGAAATGCCAAAAAGGTGAGTGAATGATACTGAGAGTGAGTGCTAATAAGAGCATGCACATATAGTTTTGTGGATAAATAAATACTTGCACGTCAGTGAATTGATAAATATTTCATATCACTTGGTGGTTAATTCAGTTAACGATTCTCTGTGTCTCTGTAGGTGGTGGAAAATGGCGCTCTGTTGTCCTGGAAGCTCGGCTGCTCGCTGGACCAGAGCACAGTCCCAAACATCAACAGTGTTCAGGGTCCTGCGAAGGAGGGCACAATGTCAGCCAAGCTGGGCTACCCTGTGGTGGGGTGGCACATCGCCAACAAAAAACCCCATGTCCCTAAGCGAGTGAGGCGCCAATTAAACAACACTCCAACTCCTGTGCTGGCAGTGCTTCCTCCAACAACTGTAGTGGAGCCTCCAGTGAGGATTGTCCCAACCCTGTCCTCTCCCTCTATCGCTGCACCAACTGAAAGCTCCGCTCCCCCTGTAAGAGGCCCCGTCCCCCTTCCAGGAAAGCCTACAATCAGAGTCCGTGATCCTATTGCCCACACTCCAACCTTGGGGCCTCCTCAACCAACAAGGGTGATGGAGACCACCAGCACCATTCCCATCCAGGCAACCATGAGCAGACCTACTTACGTGGAAGCCACTGCCACACCATCCATACCTACCAGAAAACCCACCAAAAAACCTAGGAGGCCTAAATCCACACCAGTGCCCAGAGAGCCAAAGACCACAGCAAAGCCGTCCACACGTGCCACCCCATTACCTGGCGTCATCCCGGATCCCTTCAACGAGAAGCCTGACTTGCGTAACCCCATCGACCAGGTCAATGCACTGGTGGGCACCTATTTCGAAGTTAAGATCCCATCTGACACGTTCTTTGATAAAGAGGACGGGACAACAGACAAGCTGCGTCTCACCCTGAGACAGAACCACAATGAAGTGGTCGGTGAGGGCTCTTGGATCCAGTTCAACACCACCAACCAGCTTCTCTATGGCCTGCCTGATGCCCAGCATGTGGGGAAACACGAATATTTCATGCAGGCAACTGACAAAGGCGGCCTGAGTGCAATTGATGCTTTTGAGGTCCGTGTGAACCGCTGGCCCGTCAATGACAAGACCCCTGTGATCTTCACAGCCCGATTCGAAGGCGAGCCACGTTCAGTAACCAATGACATTCACAAGAAAATCAGTCTGGTCAAGAAGCTGGCATACGCCCTGGGCGACCGCAACAGCAGCAGAGTGAGTCTCCGGAATATCAGTAAAGGGTCCATTGTGGTGGAGTGGACGAACACCAGCCTCCCGCAGCACCCGTGTCCAAAAGAGCAGCTCACAGTCATGAGCAGGATGCTCGCCAATGCTGATGGGAGGCCCTCGCAGACCTTCAGGTACTCCATGGAGCCCGAATTTAGACCACTGGACGTCATGGTCAAGGGAAGGGCAAGCTGCAGAACATATTCCTTCATCCCACCAGGAGAGATCGATTTACCAGAACCTCCAGCAGTCACTCCCGCTCTGGGAACAGGCCGGCAGAGCACAGATGACGTCTACCTCCATACTGTCATCCCTGCTGTGGTGGTGGCAGCAATCTTGTTAATAGCAGGTATCATTGCAATGATCTGCTACAGGAAGAAACGAAAGGGCAAGCTGACCATTGAAGACCAGGCCACCTTCATCAAAAAAGGTGTGCCGATTATCTTTGCTGACGAACTTGATGACTCTAAGCCGCCTCCATCTTCCAGTATGCCCTTGATTCTCCAGGAGGAGAAGCCCCCACTTCCACCCCCTGAATACCCCAACATGGCCACACCAGAGACCACTCCCCTCAACCAGGAACTGCGGGGGGAGTACACAGCTCTGCGGGATGAGGACCCCAACGCACCTCCCTACCAGCCACCACCTCCTTTCACCACTCCCATGGAAGGCAAGGGCTCCCGTCCCAAGAACATGACTCCCTACAGATCACCACCTCCCTACGTGCCGCCCTAAGATTTGTTTAACCCTCCCCTCGTAGGGTGGAGGGAGAGGATGCCTGAGGAGCTGTAACGGTTTCCATTCTGGTGTCTGTCTGGACATTTACAGGGAGAGATGTCAAGAGGTGCTAAAGTACAAAACAGCTACAAGGGACTTTGGTTTGGGAGGGGGAGCGATGAGTCGGGTGGGGTTTTACAGTAGACAGATGGGATGATTGGTTGAAACAGCTGGGAGGGACTACTGTTTTAGTGGTAGCCCAGCTACTGCAGTGGCCTAAGACAAACAAATTCTCGTCACACTGGTTTTCGGGTCGACCAGTCGGTCAGAAGCAACAAACGGGAGACGTGCTCTCTTCCCAGCATTTCATTTTTTTTTTTTCATCTGTTGATTTGGATACTGGCTTTTAGTTTGTTTTTCATCTTTATCCCAAGATTATTATTCTTCTTTTTTTTTTTTTTTTTTGGACTGAATCGTTTGCCTAACAACTCTTCTTTGGTCCTGCTTTTAAATAACACGAGAAGACAGTGAACTGCCATCAGACCACTGCAGGTAACAACTCGTGTTTTTAACCAGGAGAATGAGATTCTCTGAGTATGAGAAAAGCTACCATGAGGATCTCAGATCACCCCTGCAGACGACACAAGAGGATGGGAGGCCGAGGTGTGTGTCTGTGCGCGTGTGTGTGCGTGTGAATGAGTGGGTGTGTTTATTCAGATTCAGTACGGTTTGCCTTTTAACACTAGTTGTCTGTTTCTATCCTTATTCACAATGTCTAGTAAAGATGAGAATAACAAGGTAGCCTAAAAAAAGATTTAGAGATGAATAATAAATAATTTGTTTGTTTCATTGGTTTTAAAATTCACTGTATATCTGGAAGATATTCTGATAGATTGTGTTATATTTTTTTGGTGGTGGAAGAAAGCGAGAGGAAAGGGATTGCCTCCCTAAAGTAAGCGGCAGGAGCTTTTTCATTCCTGTTTGGATATTACGACCATAAGTCAACGGCAGGTCACGAGATGAAAAACCCACCTTGGTCCCAGCTGCACTCACAGCGTCAGCAGGTCTGCAGCAAGGTGGGAGCAACGAGCTACTGATTTCATGACAAAACAAAAACCGTAAGTAACTTGAGTTTAATGTGGATTTGGATGCACGGTTTATCGTTGTATGTGGATTTCAGTTCATCCGTTTGCCATCAGTGTTACATGGTAGCAACATTCAGATGTTACCTGAGCAGGAAGGAGAGCCCTGCGGTTTATTTTGGCCCAGGTATAATTATTATTATTTTTTGTATGTAATGAGGCAGTTCTACTCTCCGGTCTGAGGAGAACCATTGTGTGCCATGGAGACTGTCCCACATGGGATTGTACAGATATTCACATTTTAGAGGTCACAGAGGAGATGATGGAGACAGAGGTGGAGGCAGAGGTGGAGGCAGAGATTGGGACGGAGGAAAGAATAATGCATTTCTAATAATTAGCTCACAGAAAATCTGCTTCTAATTTTTTTTACAGAGTTTTTGATACAGCCTCAAATTGTTTGATGATTAAAAGAAAAGATGATTAATTATTAGTCTTCTGTGATTTGTAAAATCTTAGCCTAGAAGTCCAACTATGATTCAGTTATGTACACTTTTTTTTTTTTTTTGACATGGGTCGCATATTTCACGCGTTTTATTTTCTCGTGTGTGTGTTTGCATATCAAAATGTATCTCCCACTATACAAAGATGGAATGACCCATATTTTATGTAATCACAAATTTTATTTTCGTGTCCTTATGTTTTGCTGATGAGTTTTAACTGAAAGTGACCCTTTGCAATAATAATGTAAGGCGCAGTCCACGCAGAGACTGGCCAGTGCAGGCTCAGGCGAGTGGCTCATATTGTCATAATTACTGTTGGTTTTTGCAGGATGCCAAGGCTTTTGCTTTTCAAGTGTGCATTGTCATAATAAAACCGACTGGTACGATTAAAAAAAAAAAAAAAAATCAACCTTTCTTCATTCATGTATCTGATTTAACGTGTCCGTGTTGGTTCTGTTGGGAGTTTTCCGTCTGTGGAAAATGTCGTTTCCTGTCACACTCCCCGATCACAACCCGACTGACACTTATGGATGAGGTTTTTGGTCACTGTCACTTTTCTGCTGCTCCCGTTTAGCCTTGAATTGATAAATCAATCTGTCTTAAGTCCACCAGAGGGTTTCACCTCCCCAGACGGCCTGCTGCCTGGCAACCATCTACGGCCTCTGGACTCATTGGATCGGTCGCACTGCTGTCCTTTTTGTACTAAATTATTCTGCTACTGAATGACTGGTTGGACAACTCAGTTTGAAAGCTCGACCCATTAAAAAGGCTACGCTGTGAAAACAGTCTCAGCTCCATCTCTCTGTCCACACACTGCATACAGATCATTTGCATTGATTCCTTAGAATATTGATTAGATGTAAACAATTTGCCAGCTCTGTCGTGCCTCTGATAATTCACCGCAGAGTTTAAGTTGAAAGTAGGGGAAACAGCGATGAATGTATTGATCGGGACATTAGCAGCTGCTCGGAGGATTGATCTTGGTTTGAAGCATCTCGTGTGGTGGTTGAACGTATATATGACAAACTAAAATCAGATATATGCTCACTTTAAAGCTAAAGCGGGTTGAGTCAACACATCTCTGGCTTCATGAAAACCACAGACATACTGTGAGTTTAGGATTGAACAAGCGAATTCCCATCTCAGATGTGCTGGTAATCTGACTGGGGATTCTGGAATATTCCAGATGTGCTGAGTTTTGATGTTGTCAGAACTAATCTGTCGCCTTCAAAGTACCAGACAAGCTCAGTCTAACGCAGGGACAGCGCCATTTCGTCTGTATCCTGCTATGTTCTGTGCAAACAAGCAGTGACTACAGCTGATTTTTACAGTTTACAGGCTGAATCACTGAACTGCGCAGTGTGTGTAGAGCACGTGTGATTCAGAGGCCGGAGTGTGTTCCATCTAAAGCCATCTGAATACTTCTCAGGACAGAAGCTCCAGAGGAGGATCAGTTATCAAACTGCACGTCTGTAAACTTGGCCTCATGTTCTCTGGACTTCCAGTTCTCATGCTCCTACTCTCAGATACTGGATGAAAATGAACCTTAACTCAGATCAGAGGGGGACACAGGACTGTGCTCAGTCATGTTTAAGAAAATGTCTCAACTGACACTAAAAATGAATTTGTGTGCACAATGCTCACTTCTGACTGAAGGTCATGTTGCAGCAGGAGTTTCAGAAGTAAAACATCGCTCTCTTGGAACATCACAGCCTGAACGTCTTGATCCTGTTTCAGAGAAGAAGAGAACCAAAGATAAAGAAGAAGCAGACGCACTGAAGTGAAGTGGTGTTGTTCACTCACTGGCTCTGCTGCATTTGTCAAACACTTCTTTTGGCTGAATTACTTTTGTGCTCTGGTTGTTAGATGTGGGCTATGGCTGCAACAAAGGAAAACAGTAGATGCAAAAACAAAGAACATTTAACTCTGATGTTTGGAGACGCATTGCACACTGCTGTACTGCAGTTTGATGGAAAAGGTCGGATCTTTTTCCATCGCTTCAGTCCTGTCAAATCCTCCTCTGAATACACACAAAAGAAAATAGAAACATTAGGTGTAACTGTAATTTGTCATCGGCTTTAGTTCACTGTCTGTCTGTCTGCCCGTCTCCCTGCCTGCCTGTCTCCCTGTCTCCCTGCCTGTCTGCCTGTCTGCCTGACTGACTGCCTCCCTGCCTCCCTGCCTGCCAGCCTGCCTGACTGCCTGCCTGTCTGCCTGCCTACCTGCCTGTCTGCCTGCCTGTCTCCCTGCCTGCCTGCCTGCCTGTCTCCCTGTCCGCCTGCCCATCTCCCTGCCTGCCTGTCTCCCTGCCTGCCTGCCTCCCTGTCCGCCTGCCTGTCTCCCTGTCCGCCTGCCCATCTCCCTGCCTGCCTGTCTCCCTGCCTGCTTGTCTCCCTGTCCGCCTGCCTGTGTCCCTGCCTGCTGATCCAGGTCTGTCTCCCTGTGATATTTGGACAGACTCACACTTGTCTGATTCCCAGCAGTTTTAATGGAACAGCTTCTGCTTTAAACTCCTCTCCAATCACTCATCTTGTCACGCTGAGTGTTCTTGACCTTGCATCTTCCAGCAGATGGGTGTGAATGGAGCCTTTTTTCCCTCTCTTTCTATTTCTCCTTCTCTCTCTCTCTCTCTTACTTCGTTGTCACCCCCCCGTCCACCCCACCCACCCCTCTCTTGCTTTTGTAAACCACATAATGAGTTCTTGTCTGGTTTTACTGAAATGCTTCTTTTTCTCTCCTGTTTTTTTTTTGGTCTGCAGCTATTGACGCGTTTCTACCTGTCTTCTTCAAACCCATCATTTGAAGTGTGTGTTTGTGTGTGTGTCACATTTTGAAAATGCTGCACAGCTGAAGAGGGAAAATTAGAGGACTTGATTTTTTTTCGAACAAAAGTGTGCATCTTTAAAGTTTTTTTCCTGACTGTTGTGCGTTGTAGGACACCACTTTGCCACTACATACATGGTACATATGTGTGCCATATATGTGCAGTCCAACATCACTAACCAGATAAGCTGCTCTAAAGAGAAATGGCACAACGTTTTGCGGACAGCTGAAATCAAGATTGTTCTGCTTCTCAAGCATCATGGTATGGGGATGTTTCTCATGCTATGGTGTCGAGTACATCCGCTATTATAAGGATTTTGAGCTTTACTCACTTTTTTACACACAGTGCTCCATCTATCTATCTATCTATCTATCTATCTATCTATCTATCTATCTGTCTGTCTATCTGTCTGTCTGTCTGTCTGTCTGTCTGTGATGTTTGTCAATATCTGTTTTCCTCACATCTCATCTCCTCTCCTGTTTTGTTGTGCTGACAGTCAGAACCATTTCCCTTTCACATATTTTCCTTCAGCATTATTATGGTGCTGTCACTCATCATACGTACAGCACAATCATACATAAACGCACACACACACACACACACTCACACACACACACTCACACACACACACACACACTCACACCACATGCAGGGGAACGTAGATATAAGATGAAAGATGCAGAGCTCCTTTCACTCTCCATCTCTTTATATCACACTACATCCTCTGCTGTATAAGCTGCCCTTTACTGCAGTCCATTGACTTGAGAGGCATTATATGCAACCTTAATACTTTACATATTGATGGGAAAATAAATAACACACACACACAGATAGATATTTGAAGTGCATGATAGGGAAGAATAAATTACATATTGATACCTGTGAAACAGCTCAACCATATCACAACATCAATATCTCATCTGCTTCACGAGTTGTTTGGGATTCAAACCTCTCGCCGCAGCTCACACACAGAAGCATCTGGGGATCAGTGTGTGTCTCTGAGCTCGTACTATAATCATTGTTACAAACATCAGTCCATTAACTTCCACACTATGTGACCTTCACAACAATTCACTGAATAAATATTACAGCTGACTCCTCACCGCTCTGCCTCACATGGCCTGATGGCGTCAGAGGAAATGTGTGAGTGTGTCCAGGCTGTAACAGAACTCATGGTGGTCGCGGTCACTGACTGACCAGCTAACCTCAGAGGTCAGGTGACCGTTACCACATATCTCCAACAAGGTATAGATTTTTCTTCACATTTCAACTTTTTATTCTTCTTAAAAATGACAGTTTAGGCCCTGACACAACTCGTTTAGGTTACCGAGTTAACATTTAACACAAACCTCCAACTTTCTCTGACTTTAACCGAAGTGCTTTTGTTGCCTAAACCAAACCACAGCAGATCGTTTTCTGTTTATCCAAAAAGATTTTCATGCATCATTTATTTTGTTTCTGAAAGAAAAACTATGATTAATAAATACAAACATGTAAACACAAATAAAGTCATAAATCATGTACATGCACAAACAACAACATACACGCAAGCCTTTAATCTCCCATCTCCTGTTCTGTGTGTGCCTGACAGAGAAGGGCAGCGCAGACGGGAGAGTAATTCCTTGATATCCCACCTCAGCTGGAATCTCCGCAGCAGATAACACCTGACAAGGCTTCAGAATAACAACCTTCACTCTGCATTATTCATAGAGAATCAAAGAATATGAGAGGTGTGGGGTAATGAAGGAAGAAGACATCCCGAATACCAAATCTTTTTTCCCCCATTAAGCTGCAGCGTTGGGTGGGGAGGGGCCGGCGCTGATAGCCAGAGGAAGATCAATGATCTGAAGCTGCAGGAAGAAGTGATGAGCTCTAACCTCCAAACTGTTCTGGTTTCTCAACATGACAGTATCAAAGAGAAAGAAGTGCTCTTGTGTGAATTTTGGAACGTGTTCTTATTCCTGATAAAGACCCACATGAGACAAGGTGCGATTCGCAGTGCACAGAGTGTGGAATCTGTTTTCTGTCAGTGGTTTTCTGACCCATTTACCTCATAAAGCACTGATGCCTGAATAAAACTGTCAGCGCTGACCTCGTGTTCAAATTGTCTGACTTCTTTCCGTCCAGTGAACGAGTCTCACAATTTTCAGTGTTTTGTACAATCAATACAATCACAGAGAAACGTGAAGATTGCAAATTGTGCCACTTGATGTATAAATATGATTTCATTTTGGGATGACTGAAAAAGGCAACGCGTCAAATATCATTATATTCACGACGTCTGCTTGGACGTGAGCTCTGAGCGCTGATGGTAACGGACTCTGAGCAGCACCTGAAGTGTTCACGGTTAAACCACAGGGGTTTAGTTCAGATTAGACGCCTCGGGGGTGTCCAGGCTGAGCCCCTCCACAGAACCAGCCGTTTAAACAGCCTGTTAATTCTGATGCTGCCTCCACAGTTTTACCTGTAGTTTTTCTGTTCTCGCTGCACCACATTCCTTCTAATGACTCGCTGAGTCTATTTTCTTTGAGTGGAAAATATCTCATCAGTGCAGGTGACACAAAGTTCAAGTTCGGGAGCAGCCTGAGAATTTTCTGTCAGATGCCTCAGTTTGATCCACCACATTCAAACTGACACAACATGTGTGTCATTTATCATTTATTAAAAAAAAAAAAAAGTATTGTTTGGCTAATTTGTAAAACCATGAAACTAATTTTCCACAGTTTTCCTCCATGTTTGTATGAACAGAAAGCAAAACAAAGTGGAATGAATTAATCTGCTCTCGTTATCAGAATCATCTCAAATATCACGATTATTATTAAACAGTGTTTAAACAAAGAACTAAATCAGAACCAGCAGATTCTGTTCACACTGTGTTCACACTGCATGTTCGCGCAAAGCCACAGTGTTTACAGCAAACTCAATTCACATGAAGAAAGTTCACAGAAAATCACACGAAGCTGCTGTGGTCACAGTGGTTTCTGTCTGAGATTTCCTTCATGTGCCTGAGTTCCTGCCAGCGACTGGTGAGAAGTCAGCAGGTCAGGAGAGATACCTGACAGGTGCACGCAGGTCTCTCTGACACGTGGTTTTCATACCTGTCCAACCTTTACATGCCCGTCAGCTGCTAGGAGGACTGAGGAAGACCTCATCATCATCATCATCATCATCATCATCATCATCACCAGCCAGAAAAGTCTTTTTCCTTTCTCTTGTTTTCTCTGCACCCAGAAACACAGGTTTTCTCTTTCTATGCATTTTTTTGGCAGCGAGTGTCGGACACACTGTGACAGCAGCTGCTACCCACTTTCACGGTTTGCTCCGGCCGTGTAACTTCAGCTGAGATGACCTATTGAATATCTGTATAGGGGACATAATACAGGGGCTGGGAAAAAAAAGACCAGCCCTCACGGGACCGAATTCTCGCCTGTTCAAAGTTCAAAGTGCCTCGTTCAGCTTGAAGCCCATTAACGGTGCCTGCTGCTGCTGGGTTTTTATTATGTATGCATGGCTCTCAACGAGTGTAGGATTCTCTTTCACATTCAGGTGCTTTCATGCTGCCTCTGACTGTGTGTGTGTGTGTAACGCTGTCACAGTAGCTGTGCGTGTGAGTGCAGATGTGTGTGCAGCTGCTGCAGCAGCATTCAGATACCCCGGCTTTCACGCTCGCTGTCTGAGGTTTGAATATTATGAAGCAGACGCTGAAAAATAGCCCCCAGACACTTTGCTATATACATCGCACACTCTGCTCCTCTTTGAAATGGGAACAACTATACAGTGTGTGACGGGAATGCATTGAGCTTATTAATTCTTCAGGCTATCTGGGCCATTGCAGGAGTGCTCTCTGTGTTATATACCTTGCCAGGGTTTTCATCCTGTGGACGTGCAGCAGGGTGGCCTGGTGGTTAAAGAGGATCGCTCCACAGCCAGAAGCTTTCCAGTTCAATTGCATTATGCTCGGCCCAGTGAAGGTGTCCTTGCGTGAGTCACCCCATCTCTACCTGCTCCAGGGGCATCGCTCGCGGTTGCTACTGACCTTTGAACCCTCTGTAGAGAGCTCACAGGGATGTGGGAAGAAACAAGCCTCTAATTCTGTTGCATATGTGTTGGGTGCAGCTCTCACTGTGTTAGACTGTTAGTGGCCGTTCACTGAGTTCAGACGTCTCTGTGTTTTGAATGTCAGCTTCTCTTCTACCTCTCCATGTCCATGATGGAAGTCGTTAAAGGCGGATTTTGAGGCTTAAAATTGATCTGGTGCACAGACAGACCAAGGTTAGTCTGATGATCAGACTGAATTTTCTCTTTTTTTGATTCAGGGTTCATGTTAGCTGCTCTCTGTGTGGCTCAGGGAGTTAAAACCAGTAGTGACTGGCCCATCTGTCTCCTTAATGTCCTGTTCAGCAGCTGTGATAAAAATCAATAATAATTCATTCAATTTTTTTTATATCTCAAAGAAATATGTAGACAGCGTCAGCATCATCTGTGTTTGTGATGTTTTTAAATCTTGCTCAGCTCTTGGTTTGTCCAATCAGGGAACATGTCAGTGAACTGAGCACCAGGTGAAAACACCTGACCTGTGCACAGCGGCTCAGAAGTCTGACTTCAGGAGGTGCAGGAGGCTCAGGTGATTCTGCACAGACTCAGTGTTGGATGTGGTAAGTGTCCAGTGACCAGAGGGTGAAGCAGAATAAAGGCTCTGGATGCAGCTTCAACCTGAAGCTCTTCTGCTCGGCTTATTTATGAAGAACATATTTTAAATGAGTTGACTCTGTGTTCTAATGAGCTGGAGGGTTCACAGTGAGGTTCACAAACACAAAGCAGGAAACTCATTCCTTGTGTCATTAACTTCATCTCTAATTTGGTCTCTCTCGTGTTCATGCTCACACGCTTGCAGAGGAATAACAGACCCAGTTCAAAGGAAACAGGAAGTGTTTGTGTGGAGTCTTTGCTCTGTTTGTCCTCAGCTCTGTCTCTTCCTGGTTCCTTGGATCAGTTGCAGCTGAGCAGGAATGAGGTGGATCATCAGTGTCATCTCTGGTCCTGGAATCTGGGGAGTTTCCAGGGGAGTTTCTAGGGGAGTTTCCTTCTCATTGGAAGCCTCTAATCCATAGGATCAGCTCCCACAGGGATCTACTTCCTGCCAGAGATATTCTTCCTGCCAGGGCTGCCAGGCACCAAAGTCTATTCTACCTGTACACAGTAAAATTTCTGTGTTATAAATATGGGTTTGAAGATCAATTCTTAATCACTGAGGGAGAAAGTGATTCACATGGTTAAACATGAGATCTGCAGTAAATCAAAGCTGCGTAATTCTTTATAATCCCAGATTAGAGCTGGCAAACTGTCTCTTCATATTGACACGGGTCAGTTTGCTGCTCAGGAGGAAGACAGTCCAATTTGTCCAGTGATGAATTTGATTCTGTGACTGATCTGAGACAAACATAAAATGAGTGTCCTTTTACTTTTAATGCTCTTTGTACTGGAACTTGTTTAATCTTTTGTTTGGTGATGTAAGACTGAGCTGATGGATGTGATGACTCACATCATATAAACTGGGTTTTTTGAAAAAGAGACCTTCAGCTCATTGCCTATCATCATCATCATCATCATCATCATTTATTTATTTATTTTTCATTAATATTTCCTGCTGCTCAATGTGCTGTAAGCGCTGATGTCCTGTATGTCTTACAATCCAACAAGGGATGGAATTGCGAGATAATGGCCATTTTAATGTAACTCTGTATTACACATGTTGAGACACAGTCACTTGGCAGCAGACAGTAAGAGGGTTGTCACAGATTGTGTTCCACCGTGTGGCATCTTCATCCTAATTGAAACCCGACGTCTTCAGCAGCATCGAGTGTCTCCAGTTTTCTGTTTTCATTTTGGAAAATGACAGTGCATTTGGTTGCACACAGATTGTGCAGCTGACAGGTAAACATCCTGTTAATGAGCTCTCTTCCCTCCAATGGCTTCATGAACAGTGTAGAACAAAAAACATTTGTTAAAGTGTGATAGCACATGTGTGATGTCTGTTCATTTGATGTAACAGGCTGTGTTACACATGATGTGAGTTGTGTACGCACACGCGGCGTTGTGCATCCCTAAGCCCTGCGATCCGTTGTGTTGGCGTCTCACAAATTAAAGCCGTATCTGCTGTTTGCTTCCTCAGACGCTGCTGCTGTCAGACTTGTAATTCATTCACTCTTAATCTTGTATTATTATGCTAATAATAAGCAATCAAAAAACATTTTAATCCTAAATTGAAAATGGAGAGTATTTCAACAGCAAACAATTCAACAGTGACAGTGAATTCAGAGCTGAGCTGGGGGCAGTTTTCAAATGTTGATCCAAGACTCAGATCCTCAGTTTCACCTCAGAACGGCGACGTTCCTCCCTCCTGTCAAATCAGATGTTTTACATCCTCAGCTTTAATTTCATTTATGTACCTGATGTTCTCATCAAGAGCAGATTCAATTTGTTGTTTTGTGGTTTTTATGTACTTTTTATATTTATTATTTTTTATGGTACTTGCAGGTTCAGGGTAACTTTTAATTACCACCTGCTAAATTACAGGAGCTGCTTGTGTAATGGTCATAAGAATGGTGTGATTGTCATGGCTATAAACCTGCTAGAAATGTAATGATAAAAGTGCTGTAATTCATCGCCAGTAGAAAAACAGGTTAATTCATGGCTATAACAAACGTAGTTCATTTTAATTTCCTGTTAAAGTTTTGCTAATTCATTGTTTTATTAAAAAGGGGTTGGAAAGAGTTACAAATATACTTTGATTTGCAGATCGGGGTCAGTGTAATCCATTGCTCTGTGTTCGATTGCTAAAGTCTCACTCGGCCAGCAGAGGGGGGCGCGCGGCTCGCGCTCATTCATCAGAACACGGAACTCGACTGAAACTATCGCTTCTGTGTCGTTCTTATTATTCTCCCCTTTTACCGGTAAGAGTGAAAGTTTTAGCGTGTATAACGATGTGTATACGTTGTTAGGAAGCGATAGGCAGTAATATGTGAGGCTATATAACATTTCATGTGTATTTTGTCGGCTAAATGTAAATCGTTGTTGTGTTAGCCTGTTTGCTAGCAGCGTGGGGGCGGACCGCGGCAGGATCGCGGTAATAACACGACGTCCGCGTTATATGTCGGTGTTTTTCTAATTTTTAAATCAAGTGTGATTGTTACGAAAAAAGGAAAATATGGTGTTATTGTTCACAGTGTTGTGAGCATGTTAAAAAGATGTTTGTGGAAGATTCAGTATAACATGGAACTCATCTGAAACTATGGCTTCTGTGTCCTTCTCTTTAACAGGGGCGCAACACTTCGTATTTCTAAACGTGACAAAGAACGTCTTTGTTATGTTATGACCCTGACAGGCTGGCAGATATACAGATACTGACAGCTAGAAAAGTATTTTTTTCTCTTTTTGTTCCATATTCAAAGTAACAGAGCTTTGCAGGAGAAAGAGAGTGAAATAGCTGCTGTGCTTTTCCCATAAACCTTTTGGTTCTGGTCCAAATCTGGTTTCCAGCATCACCAGAAAAGAAAACAGTGGTCCTTTTTCTTGCATATGGAAAAATAAGAGTTTAACAGATTAGAACTGCCTGTTAATGTGAACCAGCTGTCATAGCTCTGACATGGTGTAGAGTGTATGTGCTTTGTTATTGACAGGGAGCTGTGACTCCTGTAGTACTGAGTGGGATTTCAGTTAACTCAATTCAACCTCAAAATCCTCAATCACAGATCCAATCTGTCTCAGTTGAGAAAAATTAGTCCCTGCTTGCAGCTCTGCAAACCCAGCCAGAGCCAGTAAGGTCACTGATATTATTAGCAACTCGCTGACATTTGGTTGCTATGACAAGAAAAAGCAACAGCAACAGCTGAATCAACCGGAGAGAACAAGTTAGCCACATAGGCATGAATGAAACACTGCTGAGGCCCAATTATGGACACAAATAAGGGGAATGCCAATTAAATGCAAAATCCTCTTATAATAAGGAACATGTTTGTGAACAATGCTTTCATTCCTCAGATGCCACGCAGGTTTGTTTCTTTCATCCTGCACGAATTGTGCATGACAACGAAATTACCTCTGTCCTGTCACAGGACAGGGAGGACGGATCCCCCAGGGTGGACGGAGATTGTTCTGGACAGCTCCGTGTAACAGTGCAAACATAAAACTGGACAAGCAACACCACGTAAGGGAACAGCTTTTTTTACTAACACCTGCTTTTCATATGTGTGTTGCACTTTAACAAAAAACATACAAAGCCACAGGAAATGATTAATATTTAAACCTCCTGCGGCCAGTAGAGGTCGTCCAACGGTGAAACGTAAGCATGGGTCGTAAAAAGCTGCTGGTTCGTTCACTCTCCGTTCTGCGCTTTTTTTTTGTCTGTCTCACATTCTGACCATCCTAAGAGACAAATTAGCCTCAGTCCACAGCCCTGTCTCACCGTCCTTCCCTCCGTGTCTCCCCACCTCTTTCTTTTTTCACAGCTCATCAAACCCAATAACTCTGGTGGCTTCCAGTTTTGTTAAAGAATTACAGAGCTGTGGGACTGTAAAAACCTTTCCCCCAGATGTTCAGTTCACATGACTAGAGAAAGACAGTGGTGCTGGAGGGGGTGATCGGGAAGGCTGTGCACACTGGTACCAACTAATTAAAGAAACTCCCAGAATCCACTGTTTTCTCGTGTGTTTTTCTTTTTCAGGGCTGGCTGAGGCAAAGCCATGTGACCCGTAAAGAGAATGAGGCAAGTGACCCGCAAAAGACCACAGGAAATAGACTCTGTGAGGATGGAGAGAGAATGAGGGGCAGAGATAGGCGGAGATGACAGAAAGAGAAGAAGAGTGAGATAGGAAAGGTGAGTGGGTGCAGGAAAAAGAAGGGAGAAGCTGAAGGAGGGAATGAGTGAGAAAAGGCCGGGAATTAGCAGGACACAATAGCAATAACGTCAGGTCAGGCCCTGGTGGGTGGAGATTTGTAGAGAGGGATGATAAAATGCACTGAAACAAGTAATGAGTTTGGTCTGGGCTTTAATAAACTGGTGGCATGAGGTTGTCTGCTGGCCTGGTCAGTGCTTCGGTCTGTTTAACTCAACAGTCGACCACCAGCACACTGACACCGTCTGAAAACCGCTGTTCAGTACCATAAAGGAAAAGGAAGAAAGAGAGTCGGGTCTGACGCTGAAAAATAAAGCTGCAGTGTCCATGTGATGTGGAAGCTTCCATCTGCACAGACATAAATAAGAACCCTCTGTATGTTTGTTATTCACAGAGAGAGAAGATGCATCATGAAGTTATTTCACAGGAGCTCTTCACTCAGAAACACAACACAAGACAAAAGAGCAGCAATGCAACAACCTCTTACTGCTCACACTACTTTACCTTTTCCTCGTTTGCCTCCTGTTTACTGCTCTTGACTTAAACTGGTCCGGGTTCAGTCCAGTTTGATGTGACTGGAGCAACCAGTAGTGTTTATTTATTAGGCAGTGAAATCAACAGAAAAGAAGAAACAGAAGAAAAACGAGAGTTAGCACTGATGTTGCTTTCTGGAGATGTTTGATGCTGAGCTCGTTCTAGACTGGAAGGTAAACAGCTGCTAACGTTGGCTGTGTAGCTATAGCAAATACTTGCATAGAGCACCTGTAATTCTCATGCTCAGTTACACTTTAATGAAACGGTGATTTGCTGTGTGTAATGTCACACCCTCACACACGTGACTCTGGAGCCTGTTCAGTGCAGTGAATCCACTTCAGAGTTCTGTAGAAACGCTTGTATTTGTGGCTGTGTGATAATAAATGGCCAGTTGTCCAGTCTGATTCAACAATACCCCCCCACCACCACCCCGACCTAACACTTAGCCTCCAGCCATGCATCAGTATTCATAATGAGGCAGCCGTTTGCCCGTCACGGCGGCGTTCCTGGGAACGTGCTCGGCCAGTTTTATTTTACTGCCCTTATGCTTTGTCCATCTGACAAATGCACAGGCAAAACTTTGCTCAGGCAATCACTCACACACACGCATCCTTTTTTATTACACGTGTAAGAGCTCTATACAGACTTAATTTCATTTCCCTAACTTTAACTTTAAAACCTGACCAATAAATCCCTTGCCCATAAAAAAATAAGAGTTATGTCCGTCCTATAAGGCCCAGACCAGCAGGGAGGGTTTTCTTGGTTCTCCATTATTGTTGGAACATTTGGACTCTAAAATAAAAGGAAATATTGCCTTTTCTCTTCCCCTTCCCCAACCTCCATCTTTTTTCCTTCCCTTGCTCTCTCCATCCACCCTCCCTCCCTCCCACATAAACAGATAAACAGCAGCTGTATCTGCGTGCGTTTGTAGCACATCAAATACCCTAAAATCCCAACAGCTGTAACAACAGCACTTACTGGAAAACAAGAAAACACACATTTTTAACTAACCTCTAAAACACATTAGAGGCTAGGTTCTAGATTCTGAGAGAACCAGATCAGGACATGTCAGCCGTGGCTGCCAAGCACTTCACCTGCTGAGCAGATCTCTGCCATGAAACCACAGAGGCAGGACGAAGGTGCTTGTGTTTAAAGCAGAAGTCTTCACAGGTTCTGAGGAACCGATCCGACCCAGGACCCAAGCTGGGCCATGTAACATGTATGTGCTGTGTTCAAAGAGTGTACCAGGTCACACCTTTGAGCTCAGTCTACACATGTTGAACTGCGAACACGATCTGGTCGTAGAGCAGCTGAGGCGTGTGAACAGGGAACATGGGAGAGGTTGTTTGAGTTGCTTAGAAAAGAGCCGTGATTCGGAGTTCAGGTGTGTGTGTGTGTGTCTGCCTGTGTGTCTGTGGATTTGTGTGCCCACTGAGCAAATGTGGGTTTCTGGATGCATCTGTGTGTGAAGGTAGGTGTGTGTGTGTGTCTGTGAGCATAACAGTGGAACAGAAGAGCTGCCATCTGGTGAAGCCCTCCACTTGCTCACACTTTGGTGGTCCTCCATTGTGTGTGTAGGTGTGTGTGTCTGTGTGTGTGTCTGTGTGGGGGGGTGTGTATGTTTGAGGTAGGTAGCATCTTGGTGGTCCCCTAAATCCCTGGATCTGCCTCGGTCTGATTGAGCGGCGGCATGTGTGTGTGTGCCGACATGCTTGTGTGTGACAGGCGGCAGAAAACTGTGTGCGATGGCTTATTGTGTCACTTGGCGACGGTTCCATCGCTGCCTGCACCTACACCTCGCAGCATTCACTGCTGTGAAACTGATTGCTGAAGCCACCCACTTCAGATTTCAGTTTTAACATGTTGTCACATGGTTTTTGCACCGAGCTCTGTGCTCTTGTGTTGCACCCGGTGATTACCGTGCAGGCCTGTGTGTGTGTGCTTGTTTCAAACATCACAGTTTGAGTGGGTACGACTCCATTTTGATGATTTGCTCCTTGTTTGTGTTTGTGTGAAGGGAAATGTTTACATGACTTTATCTGCTTCTCACACAGCCTCAGAACAGTGCTTGGTTTACTCGGTTGGTATTTATTTATTTATTGAAAAAGCACCAAACCATCTGTGGGTGTTTCTGGTTTTACCTCCTGTGGCCCTCCTTCCTTTACTGCGGTCTGCTTTGTCAGAGTGCAACAGTGCGACAGTGATCGGAGACAGCGTGCACATGTGCCACAGAGAAGACGGTGGGCTGACAGGTGCAGTGACCATGACAAACCCTTTACCGGTCGGGGGTGGAGTCACCGCTGGGTCGGGACGAGGTCAGTGCGGAGGATTTAGATGATTGATTATGTTTAATTATACATACAGTTTGTATAATTTAGAAGCTTTTGAATCCTTTCTGTTGCTAAGGTACTTCTGCTGACAGCTGCACAGTCAAAGGTTCATTTTAAATTTTTGGGTTTTTAATCCTTTATCCTCCCTCAAGTTGTTGCCCCTTGCTCAGGGGCAGCACAGGCGCGTCTCCTTCACTGTTCAGCTGCCCCTGCAGAATAAAGGAGGGGCAAGTGCTCCCCTGCTTTACTGATGCTAAAGTGAAAGTATTAGTGTGTTATCACATGTACTCTTCATTATGTTTTTGTGATTAATGTACATGATGATTTATAATATAATTTAATGCAAAATGCTTGTGAACACACTGACTTTCACTTTTTATCCCAATCAGAAACTGTGGAGCTGTGGAAGGAACACAAACTGAGATGCAGATGTCGAAAGTCTGAAAAAAAAGAAGGAAAAGCACAAACAAACCACAGAAAACAAAAATGAGAAATGAAATATGAGTCATCTGAGGTGAAGGCAAATGTTTTTGTCTTTCTCAGTCATCACCTCATCCTCTCTTTTACTCCCACCATGTTCGCTCAGTGTCAGCCTGCAGTCTGCCTCTGACCGTGTCTCCATAGAATCATTTTGCATTGACTTAAATTTATTTCAGTGCACTAAATGCAAAACAAGCAAGTTGGTGAAGGAATTCTAACCGCTGCCCATTCGCTGGCTGAATATTTTTAAATGCTCTGTGAAGATGGCCGACTGTCAGACAGGCCTGTAATCACTTGTTTGCTTCTTTCATTAACAGTCGCTGACACAAAGTGCAGGTCAGATTAATGTGCAACTCAAGCAAACAGCCCAATAAAAGATCCTTCTGATATCATCGCTTTGTGCTGCTTATGTGGTAAGAATGTTTTTGTGCTATCCAACATAATCCCCCACTCTGCTGCAATAAAAAGGGATTTTATTTTATGGCTGAATTGTGTTTATGTGATTATGGTATACTTCCTGTGGCGTAAGTGTTATGGTGTCGTAAATGATGCACATCTTAATCCTGCAGTTGCAAAACAAAACCGAGGAAAAAAAACGGGAAGAGAGACAGACGGTATCATAAAGAGAAGGAAGGAAAACAAATACAGGGCATAGGCATAGAGGGCGGGGGGGGGGGGGGGGGGGGGGGGGGGCTGCAGAGAGATTAGAGAGGGGGAGAACAAGAGAGAGATGGATGGATAGAGGAAGAGAGAAAAGAGGGGCAGGGTGATCATGAGAGCAAGATACACAGGAAGAGAGGGGATGTTCGGTAGCCGCTGACCAAATGATTCATGACAAGTTAGCTCAGCGCACAGACCTCTGGGGTCACCCAGGAAGATAATGGGGGGGGGGGGGGGTGACGAAATGAGACAGAGCAGAGCAAAAAGGAAGAGAAGGAAGAATGTGACTGGAAGAGAAAGATGGGAAGATTACCAGACAGTTGGAGAAAGTGTGAAGTAGTCAGTACAAATGTGGGCCAGCTGTGACAGAACAGGGCGACAGCAGGCCGCTGCAACTTGGAATAGTTTGTGTAAGTTAATAGAAATGCTACATTCAGAATAAGTTTTGCTAGCTGTGTGTGTTTAGGGATCGCAGGGATCAGATAAGTTTACCACCTTTCCTCTACTGCCACCACCGGGTCAGCATCTTAGTTTGTCATTACATCTCCTGATGTTTCCATCGGCCTCAGCTGGACTTTGTCCGGTAATTAGCATATGTTGATGTGCTAACATGCTAAACCAGAATGGTGAACACATTAGACCTTAAACGTGCTAATCAGCGCGTGTGTGTTTTCATGGTCAGCTTTTTATCCCAGTATTTAATCAGACCATAATGTGACAAATACACATATAAAAACTAAATTATTACTGTGATGTTATCCTCAGTTTTTGAGACGTGTTGTATTTACTGATGTATTTGGCCTTTGGGAACTACATAAACCACATTTCCTGAGAGTGCTTGCATTTGTAGATACAGTCATTATAAGCTCTGAGACTTCCCTTTGTCCGTGAAGGTCTGATTACCAGGACGTTTATTATTAAATACTTGGACACATGCTGAGTGCAGTCCACTTCTTGATGCATACTTCAATCCACCCTTTAAAGTATGATGTTGTATACTTTGAACATAAATATAACGACTCGTGTTAGCCACAAACTGTCTGTAAACTGAGTTTTGGTGCTTTTCACTGAGAGAACCTCTCACAGAGATGGCCAGAGAAAGGAATGAATGGCGCATGAAGAAGAGCGAGGACAGAGAGAGACACACACACACTACACTGAAACAGAGTGGGAGAGGTGCCTTGACTCATCACAGAGCCCATTATCTCTGTGGAAGGAAATTGGAGTTGTGTGAAAGAGAACACAACAGTACAGGGGGAGAAAATTTCAGATTCTGCTGCTGAATGCCACCTCCCCCTGTGTCGATGGTTAACAATAACAGGTCAAGGAGAGGGTCAGTACAAACATGCCATTAGGAGGAGATGGGCAGGTTGTTTTAACAGCTAATCATCCCTCATCCCTGTGGTACCGAGAGCTCGGCTGGCTGCCGTGGCATTTCTGCTGCTGTACGGTCACATCACACTCTGAAAAGGGAAAATATGGACACTACTCTGAGAAACACACTAGCACTTTTACACACAACCCTGAAGTGACTATCTCTCAGTACAAATTCACTAAATTATTATGTACGATTTTATTTTATCCACCAAAATTAGTACACCAAAAAAGTAATAATAAAAATAATAATTAGAAAGTCTCTGTCTTTTTTTATCAACATGCTGCTGGATGGCACGGTCTGTCTGTGTCTGTCTGTCTGTGTCTGTCTGTCTGTCTGTCTGTCTGTCTGTCTGTCTGTCTGTGTCTGTCTGTCTGTCTGTCTGTTTGTCTGTTTGCTGGTCCACCACTTCAGGCCAAATAGCCACACTGGACAATATCAACTCAGTTGGACGGAAGCCATGAAACTTTGTAAAGACTTTCCACCTCTGGACGAACTGTAAGCACTTTGATGTTCCTGCTAACTTTTCACCTAGTACCAGTGTTTGTACTTATTTGTCACTGAGTCAGTCTCAGAGTCACTTGCATGATTTTTCTTTTTTTTTTTTTTAATTTTTGTTTCATTGATTTATTGATTTATTTTTTATCTGAGTGGTGGTTCAAAAACAATCAATCTAATATCAGTTGCCATTTCATTTTCTGTCAGCTGATCAACTTGATCACTTCTGTTAATATAAAAACAGCTTTGTTCCTGCTGCTGTCACAGAGTTGAACAAGCTGTAACAATACATTGCATATTTATTTATTTCATATTTATCTATTAGGTTTGCTTTAAATTTAGTGTTATTGGGTTTTTAACTTTGTTTTTAATTTCCTTGTTTAAAAAAAAAACTTTTTTCCCTTCTTTCTCAGCTTCTTTCAAACTAACCTTGGTTTAGTCTCGAGGTTTTTATTATTTTTACCTTTCCTTTTACCGGAGTTATTCTCTGATGTCCTGATTGGTGGAGCCTTGAGCACTTTTATTTATTCTCATGTTTACATGTCAGCTGTGTTGACTTTGGTTTTGTGTTACATTTCTTTGTGTTTTGTGTTCTTTGTATGTGTGTCAGAGGGTGTGACTGCAAAACAAATCTACCTACGGGTACGAATAAAGTAACCTGAACCTGAACCTGAACCTCCGGGCGCCTGTTCAGACCGCAGGTCATCCGGAGCCCGGTGAATCCAGCCGGGAACGCTCCGTGAGCGTGCTGCTGTGAGAGCGCTCAGTAGGGGGCGCTCTGAGCTTCGCGGCTGCGTCACGGCCGGCGCGTCGTTGTCGCGCTTTTACGACGCAGTTCACGGTCAAACGCGGGACCTGCGCGAGACCGGCGGGAACTGTGTGGTGTTGCGACCGACCTAGGAGGATGTAAACAATGCGCCTGCCTGGTGTCATTCACCTGTTTCGCACAGGTAAGAGCAGCGTTAAACCATTTTAATCACTATAAACGTTTGTCCGGGTCATAGATAACACCGTGAATCTGACCTTACGTAGGCTGGGATACGTCTATGTGCTGGAACCGTCAGCGACTAGCATTCATGCTTGGCCGCCTGGAACATGTTAGCGATTAGCTTAGCTAGTTAGCTAAGTGCTAACGGGTTTTATGAGAGGTTATTTGGTCACTGCGTTTAGTTACTACAGACCAAACGCAGTAGTTTATTTTGTTTTACTTGAACTTAAGTTAAATTGGCAACGGTGTAAAAACAGTGGAAAACATACTACTACTTTCAAACAGGCTTATTGTAGTTCCCATTCTGTGAAGATAAACAGGTAACAGGGTTAAACTGCCAAAGCCAACTGGTAAACGTAGTTACAGGTGTGATACACGGTTTTCAACCTGTGAAATGGTTAGTCAGAAAACTGCAGGGCACAGACTGCTTTACTCATAAATGTGTGAAAATACGTTTAATGTATAAATGTAAATGTTTATAGCCAAACTGAGTTGAGCTAATGCAGTGTTACTTACTGTCTGCAAATATAAATAAACAGAAATATGCTTTGCACATAGGTCCCCTGCAGTGAAGTGTGCTGCAGCAGGTTGGACCCAGCGTTTCATTCTGTTTGTAACAGGTAAGAGGAAAAAATACACTTAAACAACTGTTCCTACAAACTTACACATACCTTACAGTCATGCTGCAGTATTGATCTAACTCACATGCTGGTGGTTAGTCAGCCATGAAATAAGGCAAATCCAGACTGATCACTGCCTGTCTAAAGCAGGAGCAGGTGTATACTGTGACACCACTTTTTCTTTTCCTCAGAATTCACAGAGCGAAACGCACAAGTCCAAGCACAGATAATAACTCATTCTTTGTGACGGATAAGGGAGCATGTACTCACAACACTGCTCAATGGCATTAAACAGGGTTTGGGTTTCAAAGATGATTCAGTCTGTTTATGTTGTGTTTGTGGTACATTTATGGTGCATTTGTTACGGCAGCTGTGGATAAAGATGTGCTTGAAGAAACTGTGTCTGACTTGTGATCCTTTCTTTTTCTGGTTGGTTAAACCCACGATGTAATTTACAAACTAATTTGTTGTAAAATTCTCAACCTGGGCCTCAGATCAAATGTGTACTCTATGTTTCTCCCTCAGTCTCTAAAACTCCTTTCTTAAATTTCCATATCTGTCCCTGTAGGGTTCTTTAACTTTTGTTGTAGTTGTTTTTATCTGCTATCATCATCAGTTTTACATTGTTTCTTTCAGCGGTGAGTTTATTTTATGCATTGCTTGCCTGCTGCTGCTGCTGAATAAGTTTTAGATAAAACACCAGTGTGCTTTCTCCCTGAGATTCTTTATCTCTCACAGCTGAAAAATCACCACAAAAGCAGCTCATCTGCTGCGTTTTGAGTGTGATGCTGTAGCAATTCAGTGCGTGCTGCTGATTAATATAACACTGCTGATGACAACACAGTATCTTACCAGCCTTGAGAACAGACTGGCAGCCACACACTTGTAAATGTGCAGGGGCTATATTTTAAACAGCTGTTAAAAACACATCTGCTGGACGATGATGTGATGATGATGATGATGATGATGATAGTGATAATAGCTGTCTCCATTCTGATGTGTGGTGGAATGTGTTTCCTGTCTCTGTAGCATAACTGGCCAATCATAGGTAATGTATACAAGCACAAACATTTGTAGTAATCCAAAGCAATGGCAATAAATTTCAGGTTTCAGTGTCGGTCCCCCGGAGGCCTGCACGTTTTGCAGAGATATGCATGAGACATTTCAAATGTGTGTTTTCTGTATTTAAATGAGACATACTCCCTGATGTCACGGAGTGATTACAAACAAGTTGAAGCTAGTTGAACTTTAAACACAGTGCAGATGTTCAGTGCGCACAGGAGGATCTGAGATTCAGTTTCAACAACAAAACACCGGCTTTGCAGGACAAAAGAATCCTTGTAACATAAAATCCAGTGTAAATTCTGCACAAAGACACCTGGGGATGCTTAGATAAAAGGCAGCCACACTCTCACTACTGGACACTTTGCCTCTTTTTTCCCATATTGCTGATTTTTTTTATTGGTTTTGAACTATTTAAAATATAGAAGATGCTGTTTTTTGTTATTTTCTTTACCAGTAGCAATAGCCCCTCTAAACCTTTAGCTGAGGTGAAGCTAATCAGTTGTGCCTTTATACTTTGGCAGGAAACCATGTATATATGTATACAACAGAATAATTCTTCCACACACACTGGAGCAGAAACATTTCATATTATTTTAAGAATTTAATTATTTCAAAAGGTAAAATGATGTTTCCATGTTTCAGCCTGGCCGACAGTGAAGCTGACCCCAAACCCCCCCCCCCCCCCCCCCCCCCCCCCACACCCCAAGTGATGATGGTGAGCAGCATGATGACCTGTCAAAAGACAAAGCAGGTAGGCTGACGCTTCATTTAGATGTATGCTTTCTCTGAAATGTAGCTACATGTTGGGGTTATGAAAGCTACAGAGATACCTGTACCTGTCCACAAGAGCTGTGATTGGTCAGCATGGACTGCTTGTGGTTTCTCCTGCATGTTTCTGATGCCAGTAGGTGATTTAACATAAGTCGGTTACACACATCTAGCGAAGCCGTCTCCTCTGTAAACCTTCTGCTCGCTGCGCCTCCTGCTTTCTGTCACTATAAATGTGGCGACTGCACATCATGGTCCCGTTTTCAGTCATTAAATGAGACTTCTTGTAAACTTGTCAACTATCCTCCTCTTAGTACTTTGCTTGTTATTTAGTTTGGTTCGCTGAGTGTGTTATGGGACTTGGGTCAGTCCAAGTTTTCTGTTTGCACCAACAACACCATGTCAGATTCCTTGTATGTGTAACATAACTGGCAATGAAGTGTTTCTGATTCTATAAATCCAGATTAGATAAATATGCACTGTAAACCCAAGTTACATTCAGATCTTAAGTATTTCTCTATAAGAGACAGACAACCCTTGAAATTTTGTCTGCAGTGAATTACTGAAAATCCTGTTCTTTTATGTTTCCACTGTTTAAATGAGGCACTTTTAATTTTGTTGTACTGATGTACAATGACTCTAAAGCATTCATTCATTCGTTCACTCATTCATGTGGGACCCATTGTTTAGAGCAGGAGGATGATTGATAAAATATATTTTCAGGGCTGTTAAGGTTCGCCTCCAGCAGGAGAAGAACAGCAGAAGCAGTGGGTCGTGGCAGAGAAACTCTCAGTGATCATCGAGGCAGGCTTTGAATAGGCAGCAGGGATGTTTGTGAATTCTATTACAGTGCTATGCAGTGGAGTGTGGTCAAGCCAACTGAGCCCATTAGCCTTTCTGAAATTGCACAGTGAAGTTCTGCCAGAAGGAACTGGCCAAGTAAGACCAGATGCAGACTAATGTATCTGCCAAAGTGTACAATCTAAAACAGGATCTCACGACCGATAATATTATCATATGTTTACAGTAATCCACCTCTGCAGTTCGGTGCATGAAAACATTTGTTGCTGATTCCCAGTGGATTGCAGCACAGCCTCTGTTTAAATACATGTTACTGGTGCACCCAGTAAAGAGCAGCAACAGGAAGCGTTCACCAGTTAATACTCACTATAAACTTGATGGCCATGGCCATATCCTCATCTATAGATGTATTTTTGTAATTTTGACCTTCATCAGATAAACAGTAATCTCCATCAGTGCATTTGATACCCTCTGTTTTAGCCTGTTGGCCTTTAATTGGCAGCACACTTTAGCCTAAATTGGCTGATTTAATAGATTTGACAGTTGTGATGTGTTTGAGGATGAAAGTGGCGGTGGTGGAGGATGTTTTCTTTGTTTTGTGTTTAACCTGACGTTGATGTGAGACTGAAAATGTTGGCAGCTGTTTGTGATTTTGTGATATGAAGTGATTTTGCTGCTGCAGCCTTTCTGTGAACTGCTGTGCTTGTGTGTAAAGAGATACCTCAAAACTAACAAGTCTGAAGAGGCCCCCGAATCCGCAGCACATTAAACAAACATTGTGGTCTACAGTATGCTTCTGTAAACACTGGTAAAGGCAGGATGTTGTTGAAGAGCTACATCCTCAGCTGTGGCACCGACTCTGATTCCTGTTGTTCAGCACCGCTGCATCAGAGCAGCAGGGTGAAGGTTGGATTTGTTTCTGTGCTGAGGCCTGATGCGAAATTGAAAGTTTCCAGAGTGATTTGAATGGTAAGTGGAATAACTCAGAGGGTTAGAGAGTGTGATGATGCACAGCCCGGAGACGACTTCAGGGGGACTGAGCTTGTTCCTGGGAAGCAGCAGAGCAGATATAAAAGACCACAGCATGTGTTTACACAGTGGTCTGCATACCCCGGTGAAACCTCTCCCTCTCCATCTCTGTCCCCCTCGGCCTCTGGATGCTGACGTCTGTCAGAGAGAGCTGTGGAGGCTGTAGAAGATTTTCTTTTTCTGACCCTTTTCAAATCAGTGGTTGTCGTGTCTAGGAGACAGTTTGTCAACAAACACAGATGATGTAAGGGGGTCGATGGGGCAGAACACAGAAAGGTACTGGTTTAGAAAGGAACTGAGAGGAAGGGGGAAATCAATATTTTCTGAGGAGTCAAGACCTAATATTCGCTAAAAAACTTTAAGGCATGGGACAGACATGGAGGAGAAAGAAACAGGGAATATGCTGTAACAGGGGAAGGGAAATTTTAATGAACTGAAGGAATGATTTATGGGCAATGTAAGGTAAAGAGAACAGATGTGGGGAGGCTGTAAAATTATTTTCAGACTCTGATTCTGAGGCGTACACAGATGATTTGCTGGATTGAAGCTGCCCTAAGGCAGCATAGCACAATTGATTTTCGTAATGTTCCTGTACACTTCAGCTCCTGTACCAGCCTCGGCACTTGACACCATTTGACAAAAAGCTAAAGGAGTGTGTTTATTTTTAAAGGTTGTGTTTATTTTCAAAATCTGCCTGTTACTTGGAAAGTCTGCGGCAAAAACTTAACGAAAGTTAAAAAACCCCACTGAAAATCTGCACATAGACGTTTCCACATCAAAGCAGAGCTTATCTGTGAGGTTTGGGGCAGACCGTTTAGCACAATAAATTAAAGCCACAGAACTAAGAGTGAAATGATTTGGTGTTATCAGAATGTAAAATCTGGAGCTGATTAATAGATGTCGAGGTGTTTGTGCCAGGAAATTAAACAGGACATCAGGGAACAGTTTTCTGATAATTTCCTGGTATTTGATCTTTGGTCAAAATCCTAAACCACGGTGATAAGATATAATCTCTGAAACTACTATTGGCCTCAAAGAAATATTTCTACAGAGGGTGACAGCAGAACAGACCTCGGGCTTAATTACGTCTCAAACAAAATTTAACCCAGATAATTGAGTTGTTCTGAAAGAGGCAAAAAGAAAACACATCTGGACAGAGTGAGAGGCAGCGACACGTGTCAGTGCATTAAAGGGGAATGCATTATTCTACTCAGTATGTCTGTGCAGGGTCTCATTCATCCAGGTCGTCGTATCCTAAGGGTTGATTGAAGTCAACTGGACTTCTTGTTTGAAGCTTGTTCTGCTCAGTAAATAACAGAAGCTCGGGGTGGACAGTGGCCACTTTAACGACCCTACGGGCAGATAGACGCAGGACGTTTGCACGATGGGGGATCACAGTGAAGCAATCTGTGTAAGATTTCACGCTCAGTGGCTTTTTACTTTCCATTAGACCATGTGACTCAGGTGCAGTAACGAGAAACTGATTTTCCAAATTGCGTTTTTTTCCTCTTGACCACTCAAGTGGATGAAGTTAGTCATGCAGGCGAACATATGGAGTTCTACGGTTTCCCAGTGTTGAAACACCAGTTAAATGTAAAACCAGGACTGGGAAAATATATGACTACTGAGTCTGCCTCATGAAACCAGTCACCGCTGTTCGTTCACCATTAAATACCACACCAGCATCCTGCAGCACACAGACACACACACTGAGTACATTATGTAATCAGCTCTGTAACACTTCCTTGGTAGAAGTGTAATTGATTAGGCAAAGGACTTTTTCTGAGAAAAAGAAATCCGCTCCATCCTGTGTTTGCTCACATGAAGCATTGCACTGCTCAGACTGAATACTCTTTAATTAATGTATAATTAATACTTAAATTCCCACTCACTAGCTAAAGAGCTGCATACCTCTGAGTGAATGCACGCAGATTCTGTATTGATATTTCTTGGTACACTGTGTTGTGAATAGGTCTTTACGTCAGTGTATTTATTACACAGGTTCCTATGTAACTACCCTTTGAGCAGGATTATTCGAGTGAACGCTCACACACATTCCCTCTTACTTCTGTCTGTGTTGATGTGCGTTTTTGTGTGTAATTAGTTTGGTATATGCGTTATCAAATAGGCCCCTCCCATCACAGATGTTCCATTAAATTAAACCCACCCCACCTCCAGACGACTCAGCCGCTTATACGGTGACGTAATTATGCTGTGTGGAGATATGTGTTGGCAACGCCCCCTTCAGATCACTATCAATACTGATATTGATTGATTCACTATCAACTGAATATACTTTTAAGTTTATAGTTACCTTCTTTGGAGAAAAGCATCTGTGGTTGGCTTGAATTCATAAAAATACAGAAGCTATGTGTTTGTTTTTGTTGCATTATACGCAACTGACAGGTGTGAGGGTCAGCTGTCTCAGCTGAACTGTGTGAAGTGCACCTGCATGAAAGGTGGCTGTCCAGGTGTGAAGTTTCATGTCAAACATTTCACTGTTCAGGGACAATATTCATACTTCACACGTGTAAGTCATGTCATGTGATTGTAGATAGATATTTTGTGCAGATGATCAGAGAGAAAACAAAAGTGAAGCATCGGTGTACAAACATCCATCATCACATCTGAGCAGAACAAATCCTTGAAAACTGCCCTATAAGCCAATAACTCACAAACCCAGAGACAGGTGACACACCTGTCCCACACATCAGAAGTAAATAGCATTGGTGGACTGATCAAGGGCGCAGTATTTGGCAGATGTGCATTGCTTTGACTTCTTTGTCCTTCGGTGCAACGTTTCCTTTTTATTGAATGTGCTTGTTTGCTTTGTTCTTGAGAGGCAGCGTCGATAGAGCTCTCATATCCGCCCTGTAATTATAGGGCTGCAGCGAGCTATCAGTTAGCCTGGCTCTGTCTGAAGGTAACGAAACCCACCTACCAGTGCAGCTACAGCTCTTTGCTTATGCAGGAAAGGAGTGTGCCGGTTATTTCTCAACCAGGAACAGTAACTGCCTGGCATCTTCACAATGACAACAAGACTTCAGGAAGTCACAGCTGTCGGGCCAAGAATCACTGTGCGTTTTCCTCACCTCTGATCAGAGCCAGAGCAGCTCTCCCCTGTTTCCAGACTTTATTCTAATCCAAGCTAATGGGCTGCTGGCTGTAGCTTTCAGTTTGCTGCAAACAGGGAGGCATGACAGTGAACTCAAAGGAAGCTGATGTTACCTGACGTAAACGTGACGATTTGCAGCGCTGCAAACGGAGGGAACACACAGGATGTGGCTCCACTTTGTGGTTTAGTTAGTTATTATTGTCTGTTAGATTTATAGTTTCAGTCAGATTTAATATAGTTATTGTATCAGATGTGATTTGATATTAAAACTTTCTTTAAAGTTAGCATCCCTAAAGATAGCTTACATTTGCAACAGCTGTGTGTGTGTGTGTTTATACCAATAGACAAGCTACAAAGACCGACAGAGACAGGGTCAAAAACACGAGACAGGATTTGTCCTGCTCTGCTCTGTGGAGCAAGCGAGAGACAGCTCGACAGACACAGACAGACAGACAGACAGAGACAGTGACAGACAGGGAGCAGGCAAGTCAAGGAGGTTGGGGGCTGAACAGGCAAATATGAGCAATCTATCTGCTCTGCAACAGCTGTTCAACATCTGCTGCGTGCCAGCCAGAGCCCTGGGAACACAAGTGCTGTGGAGCAGACGAGGAGAAAGTGGGAGAGGAGAACAAGAAGAATGCTTGAAGTTGCCTGATGGAAATGTGAGTGGGATGAAGAGCTGGAGAGAGATGGAGAGACACTCAGCAGAAGAGAGGGAAGGAGAGAGATTTAGTGAAGGGGAGAGAGAGATAGAAAAGAAGAGAAGGAGAGAGTGTTGGAAAGGCACAGATATTGTGAATGAGAGGAGAGAGCGAGAAAAACATTATTGAGAGAGTTGCAAAGGGGGAGAGGGGAGACTGAGATGAGAGAGGATAAGTCTCCAGAGCAGTAAACTTAATTAAAGATTTTTTTTTTCAGCAGACTGACGTTGAACACTTTGGTGGATGAGAGGAGAAGAGGAGTGAAATGAGGGGGAATGGGCAGGAGGCCCGGAAAGATTAAAAAATGTAAGAAAAGTATACGGAGCCAAAAAAGAAAGTTTAGAGAAACTATGAAAAGTGTAGGTGAGAAGTGAGTATGTAGTTCTGTGGTTTAAGGAAACAACATCTGCACAGACTGAAGAGTGCATGTATGGCAAGAAGAGGTTATACTGTACGATGCTGCATTTATGTTCTGTTCAAGATACACTGTTCACAGCTCAGCAGCTCTGAATACCATGACTCATGTCCTCTAAAAATGAAGGATTTAGAGAGAAAGCACCAGGAACTGTGAGCACCGTGGACCACAGGTATACAGTACCATTCATGTATAACTTGGAATTATGGACCGTCATTTTGAAATTCTAATCAAGCCTTTATTTACATATTAAAACACAGTGGGGGGTTAGAATTTTCACTTCTGTTAACTTACTCCAAGTTAAAACTCGCTGAGTCAACTGAACCAAACAGGTTTAAAGAACTTGCTCCTCATGTTTGGAGCTTTAAATCAGTTTAAATCAGTTTGCGCCTCACAAAGCCGAACAGAATGAAAGGGACTGTTACCTCGGTGCCAGTATTTCTCATTTTCTGATCATATGTCCCTTTGGAACGACACGTTTTCTGTCAGCGGGATGATAATTTTTCACTGTTGACACAAAAATGAATTTTATGACGTGACAGTGGTTAAGGTTTGGTTGGGGATAGGAAACGATTGTGGTTTCGGTTAATATTAGGACTACGTTAAGGTTAGGGGACCCTTATTGCCATGGTTACGATATAATAACGTCACCTGACTTCCTCCTGGTGTTATTCAGCGTAGGCGTATGTCTTTTGGGGCACTTGGTGAAATGACTGATGCAGCTGTTTGTCTTGGGAGGCAGTCTCTGTGGACTCTGCATCAGGAGAGAAGAATCTGACGGTTGTAACCACAGTCTGTTCAGTACATATTTTATCACTGGTGTAAAGAGCTCAGGCTACATTTATTTTAACTGTTTAGTTGGTAATGTTATTGCAGTGTAAATTATTCCTTCAGTATGTGTCTCCCACTGTGTGTACAGGAGTTGGTGGAAGTCAAATAACAAAGTTACTATATTCTAGTTTATATAATGAAGTCCTCACCCTCAATAATGTCTGTGTCTGTGCTGACGCCCCGCTCCCTGATTAGGCAAGAAAAGAATCCTAAAATGTGTCTGACATTGAGAGAGCAAACAGTATGTAAATAACTGTTCTGATCTCTGTGGGTGGTGCATAAACCAGTGTGAGAAAAGTAAACATTAAATTCACAGCGGCAAGCCCCAACAACACCATCACACACAAAGTGCCTCCCTCCGCCTGTCGTTAAACAAACGCACAGAAAAACTTGGAAGATGTGCACGTTTTTTGGTAATGCATAGCAAAGCTGGTAATCGCTTTAACTGTGACATGACTGTGTCATGATTCTTCCATATGCAAAGCAGGGAGAGCTGCACAATGTAAATACAAACACAATATAATTTTACCATTCCCATGATATGTTTCAGGTCTCATGCTCTTTGTTCTGTTGTAGCATTAAAGGTTGGGTTCTCTCAGACGCCCTAAGCTCCTGGAAAACAGTGGCAGTAAAAGGCTGTTTGCAAAATGTCCATCTGGGCCCTTTCCACAGTTCTGCAGCCACGACACATGATGACTGCGCTGTCCGTTACATTCCATTCAAAGTTCCTGACAGTGTCTCACATTCCATCACCGCGGCTCAGAACAACATGAGGACGCTTTGTAAGTTCAGCTTTCATCAGGAGAAATCTGCACAGTGTTAATTTTCTCCCAGTAAATTATAAATGTGACATTTCAGTCATCATCATCATCATCATCATCATCCTCCTCTCTGCTTTGGCATATATTTATTTGAAGGGTTAAGTGCTCCATTAGGCCGCTGAGTGGAAGCTGTGGAAACTTCTGTTAGCTACAGTCTGTTTGCTGATTCTGTAACGGGTTTATTGTGTTAGTCTTTCTGAGAGGTAGAAGGGTAGACTGGATGTGGAGCTTTTCAGTAACTTCATTTTGTTCCACATTAAGTAACTGGCAGTGAACACATGCTGATAAAATGCTATGTTGGAAGTGTTTGAGTGAAGGTGTCCTCCGCCAGCCTTTCTGAAATCTGCAGCTGTTATAGATGCACATTTATCTGGATGAAATATTTCAGTCGGTGGCCACAGATTTGCAGAACGTCAGTATCTTAGCCGCCATGACAGTGTTCATCTCATTCTTCAGAAATCTCCGTCTCCTTCCCGTCCGTCACTTTCAGGCTGTTGCACAGATTAAACTGGGCCAGTGGGAGGCGTCTCATTTCTCACCTGTGAAATTACACAGATTTAATCTCTTTTTCTCAGGTTTTGCCTACATCAGCTTTTAATGAG
Source organism: Toxotes jaculatrix (assembly GCF_017976425.1). Classification (NCBI taxonomy): domain Eukaryota; kingdom Metazoa; phylum Chordata; class Actinopteri; family Toxotidae; genus Toxotes; species Toxotes jaculatrix. Next base: position 29,946,240 of record NC_054396.1, on the reverse strand, counting down.
TATTAGAGGAAAAACCATTTTCTTTAAAATCTAATAACCTAAATGAAGCCATATATCTGAATAACCGTTTTGGTGACTCCTGGGGATGCACAGTTGCAAGACTGGCACGTTGTTCCTTTTAATTGGGGAACCTCCAGATTTTAATTAGGCAAAGTCTTGCTAGGCTTGCACAATGTCTCCTCACCTGCGAGTCTAATTACAGGATGTCTCGCTCCAGGCAGTGTTTAACTTAAATGCAGAGCACAGGGGGTATATTAACAAATGGAGTCGAGATCATTCCATTTTGGCATGAAACTGTTTGAAAAAGGTGCTGAGGTCCCTTCACTCTACAGGAGCAGTTTGAAGCCTGATCAGATGAAGTTAAAGGCAGCAGAGAGGTGAGGTCGGGGGGTTCACATCTGCCCCTGGAGTTTACAGATGTTTAAATGTTTGGTTTCTCACAATCTCTCTGTTTTCAGAGTTGAGCACAGTAGGTCTAAAGAAGACAGAAAACAGGAGCTGAGTTCAAGAATGAGGTGTAGAGGATCATTCTGGGCCACGAAAACAACAATCAACAAAACAATCTCACCTCAAGGTCCATTTGGAGCTTTTGATCATATGACATGATGTTAGTCAACATGTGGTCTCTCTAGTTGTCATGGAAATGTAGATGTTTCCTCCAGTGATGCAAGGTAACAGTCACCGCAGACATTTTGCTGTTGATGCTTTAGCTACATGAAGCTGATGATCCTCTGTACTTTAACTGAAGCAGGTTTCTGATCGCAGGACTTTTATTTGTTGGCTTTAAAGCTGAGCTTCATTAAAGGAAAATTTTGTTAAGGTACTTTGATTAGACAAATAATATATATTGTTATAATAAAATAATAATAAAAATATGAATAATTAAAAATAAACTACAGTTTGATCACCATGTTGAAGTCTGTGGACGAGGCTTCTCCACGTAGAAAATAAGCTTAAATATATTTGAAGCATCAAAATGATGTGTTGGTTTCTACTGTTTACTCCTACTGTTATTCACTGAGGACCTTAGTGACATTTAAATGCCAGAAAAGTGAAGTTTTGAAATCTTGACACTGCACGGTGATAAATAACTGCCCCATAAATACTGTCTTGCTGTAACCAGTACCAGTTGTGTTCTCAGCAAATGGAGCCTCGGAATCGTTATTTACAGTCCAATGCAATCTTGAACTGTATTTCATAATTGCTGTCACAGACATTTTGATTACAAAACAGGCATATTTATGAACCACCACCACAAAACTAAATGTGGCAACAATCTGGGAGAAGGCTTTATTTTGCTGTTGGGAGTGTTTGTACACATGCACTTCATTATCCTGCCAGGATTAAGCTGGTTGTTCTGAAAGCCACCTCTCTTCTCCTCTGCTGGATGTCCAAAGATTTAACTGACGTGTATGCTACTGATTCATAACCTTTGCATTTCTAAATGCCTACTCTCTCAAAGGACGTCTGCATATATATCAGTCCCGGGGACGTCCTTGGAGGATATTCACACCAACAAACTTCTCATTTCCATCAAGGTCAGAGGAGGGGAGAAACTTGCAGCCAAAGACGAAGCCACGCTCTCCCTGAAGTTTTCTCCAACTGTTGTTGAGTTCTTCCAGGACTAGGGGCCATTCACCGAGTTTTTCGACGACACATGCCAACATCTCTTGATGCTGTGCCAGCATCACTTAGCCCCAGCCTGGCTGTGACATTCCTCCTGGCAGAACAAGTCTGTGACTCGGGCGAGATTTTCAAACATTTCTCAAAGCCCCGATGAGCAAAATTATGGCTAATTAGTCACCAGGCTGCCATGGTTTATTAGGAGTGACAATGGCATGTCTGTAGCTGACAGCACATCTCTCTCTCTCTCTCTCTCTCTCTCTCTCTCTCTCTCTCTCTCTCTCTCTCTCTCTCTGTACATCTCTTGCTCTATCTGTTGCTCGCTGCCGTCAGCAATGACATTACAGAAATGGAAGACGTTATTGAAATAAATAATTCACTATCACATCTGTTATCTATTCACGGTAAACATTTCTCTCATCAGCATCGCGATGTGTATGGCTCGTCTGCCAGCGCCTTTGACAGGGTGATAATTTTGTGCTGAGTGAACAGCAGCAATCATTCAGACATGTACGTTCTTCTGTGCATTTCAACTCTCCAAAGATTTTTTAGCACGCCGTGTTTGCCAGTTGGCCTACATGCCGCTTGGCCTACATTTGGACTGGTTTAGACTAGAATTCCACTTACGAGTGGGAAAAGAGAGAGAGTCATCCAAACTAAGATTCATTTGCAAACTGAAGCCATCTATTACATTTTGGCCATTTGGGGGCAACAGAAATAAGCTGTAAACACAGCATTGACATATAATCACATTTTGTGGTGTTAGCAAACGGCTGGCTGTTTACACGTCCTGCAGATGTGGAGCAACATCAGCATTCATTCAGAGTCGTGCTTCCGGCCTTGTCAGAGAATGTAAGGTTAATATTCTCTCAGCTGTACCTCTGTTTCTGGTCCTCACCAGTTCCTGAGGGAAACATCTGGCTCTTTAGCGGCTAACTGCTCCCAGCTAATCTCTTATGTTGCTGGTCTTCCAGTTTTTGCTGAGAACAGCTGCAGCAAGACTGAACCAACATTGTATAGTTGTGAGCTGAAAACCTTAAACAGTGAGCACAGTGAGCTGTACAGTGTCTTTCAGCTTAGTTCACAGGTAGCCATGTGATCCATGGTTACTATAAAAATACTGAATACAGAGTCTAACCTGGGCTGTTGTTCAGAGTGTGTGGCTCTGTGTATCTGGTGCAAACTTTTTATTGTGAGGAATTCTGGATGTTGTATTCCATCAGGATGTGTAATCCCTTCGTCTCTCTCGCTGCCTGTCTTTCTGTCCCTCTCTCGCCCCTCACTTTCTTCCTCCAGGCCCTTATAAAAACCATATTAGTTGGATGTGAGTAGCAGCAACAGCCTTTGGCGACATGTGTGGGGCTGAGGGACCTTAATTAAGAGACCCATTTTTAGTTCCTCATGCCGGAATGGCAAAGCTTCAGCTTTTGGTTTTGACACTGCCCTGTCTGTCTATTTGAGTCTCTGTCTGTCTCTCCCCATCTGTCTTTCTGTCTCCATATTGTTCTGGAGGGCCGGACTGACCTTATGAGTGGCTGTAATGAGGAGGAGAGCAGGGCCTACACTGAATGACATACTATGGCAGAATAAGAATTTTACTTTGCTTCAAAAGGGAAATTCACATGCCACTAACACTGGCAACAGGAACGGCCATGATATGAAAACAACATTGGCAGCAGCAGTGAATGGTTTGGAAAGTTTGGTATAAACTGAACTGGCTGAGCTGTTAAGCTTGTGTCGGTTGTGTGAATCTGAAGTCACAGTACATGACTCCTGGGGACTGATTCAAAGGGCGGTAAAAAGATGAGACAGGGCTTAAGATCTCAGAAGGGAGGAGGGACGAGCCGAGCATGGGGACATGTGAAGCTGTAAATCGTTGTGTTATTTTACTGTGGCTTGGTTTGATGTCTTTCTGAGTCTCTGTTTAACTGCTGCATTGTGTGACAGGCAGGGTGACACTTCCGGCAGGGTATTATACCATCACATACATTATTCACGTTATCACGTTCTCATCACATTCATGTGTAATTTTTGGGTCGTCAGTCTTTGTCTTCTGTATGTGGGAGGTTATTTTTATTATCTGGTTATTTTACCGGTTGCTCTTTCATGAAGTTGAAGATACAGGATGGTCTCAGTGTTTTGGGCCATGCTGGTGATGTGTCTTTGTATAGTATTATATAGCACAAAACCTTTGTCAGTCCCCTGACTTTTCACAGGATGACCACCAGGTCACAGTTTTTACTTATTCAGTGAAATATCTCAGCACATAATTCAGTCAGTGCCACTGTAGTCAAAGATCTTTTTTTTATTTCCATCTGCAGTAAGTGTGTTTGGCAGTATGGCTCTGTTGTGGGACCTCCCTGCCCTTCCATGTGCATGCACGGAGAGCCTAAGGCAGGGAGAGAAGCAGCAGAGCAGGCATCAGTGACGGCAGACATGACACTGATTGAGTCAGACACAGCATGAAAAGGAGGATCTGGGATGGAGGCGGGTTGCAAAGGAAGCAGCAAGCAGCTTAAATGGGGCGCCCTGTATGATATATGCCCATCGGATGCTTGGAAGTGAATCAGCTGAGCCATCAGCTGGTGTGAGCTGGCACTGAGATCAGCTGCTGTCAGCTGGTGTACTGGGATTGTGGGCTGAGCTTGACTTTGTGGCCTGCATGAACTTAATGGGATAGATTGGCACAAAATCTGTCCAAACATTCATGTCCCTCAGAGGATAAATCCTTATGAGCCACCAGTAAAACTAATGACATTGCCCTCAACCGCACTGCTAGTTTGTGTTTGTTGTTAATGAGCAAATGTTAGCATGCTAACATGCTAAGCTAGGACGTCACCACGTTAGCATTGTCACTGCCGGCATGTTAGCTAATGATGTTAGCATTTAGCTCAGAGCACTGCTGTGTCCGAGTGTGGCTTCACGACTCTTAGGCTCTCTTCTTTGTTCTTCTTCTTCTTTCTTCCATGTTGTATTTTGTTTGCAGACTTTAGGGGAAACACTGTGTGGTTCTAATTTGTCAAATCAGTTTTCTGTGTGTTGTGTATAGTTGTTTATTTTGAGTTTTAGTGTCGCTTCAGACCCAGAATTAAGTGTTATATCCAACAGGTGATCTGCTGAGGAGCATTTGATGGAATCAGATGAAACGCAGGCAGGTTAACAACTGCGCGGTGCGTGGTTGTAGTACTCAGTTTGTCCTTCAGACTCCTTTAATAAATGGTAAAAGGTAAATGGGCTGTATTTATGTAACACTCTTCCAGTCGTATAGACCACTCAAAGCTCTTCAAGCCTCATTCATCCATTCACACGCATTTCAAACAGCGCTCCTTACTCTCATGTCTCTGTTGTCTCTTATATCCAGAAAAACAAGATCAGATATGGTAATTCAGGAGAAACATATCACGTAATGAGACGCAACCGCCATTTCAAAATGGGAATTTCAAGTTAATCATTCATACACAGAATTTCAGATACGCAGTCGTATTATTTGATCTTTATATAATTTATTCTGTTAGTGAGGTCCTATGGAATAAGTGTCCATACTGGATGTAAGAAAAGACACACTAATCAGGTTATTTCACACTGCCCCGTTTTCAGAGCTCTCTTACAGTGCCAGTTTAATTTCAGTGCAGTGTTTGGATGCTGTATGGACTGAAGGAGAGAGAAAAACAGAAAAAGCAGGAACACGGTGGCGTCTCACTCTGCTCTGGCATCCACATACAGTACGTACAAAATTCATCATGTGTCATGTTATGATTCATAGGCTGCATGGTGTCCGCAGGCACTTACAGTGCAAACTGTCCAAATATTTCACACATGACTGAGGGTGTAGTCTGCAGCACCACACAGTGTATCACAATCATTAAATGATGGAGGGCACTATATATGTAATGTCCTAGTTTTTTTAACTGGTAACTGTAAATTTGACTGACATGGATAGTAATATGTTACCATCAGTGCTTTTTAATCACACTGAATATGAAATTTAATTATGATGCTGAAATGAGTTGTATGATGTTCAGTGCACCCTGAGGGGTGGTCTGCACCGATAACAACAGCAGTATGTTCAGATAACTAGATTTCTTATTTGCGTCCCACCTTGAAATAATATTAAATCTCCCGTTGTCCCTCAGAGACGTGTCTAACAGTCAGCATCACTATTCTCATGTAGCCATGAATGCATTCTTCACCCCTCTAATTGGAACTCAAGAACCACACATGTACATTTTATTAGATCTTAGGTTCATATGATACATATAATATTCATCACACCCGAGGGTAGCTACATTCCTACCAGTGAACAGACACTGCGGTTGTTCATAATCAGAAAGAAGGGGGTGCAGGGCGCGTGGTTTAGGATAACAAATTAGCCTGGAATTTCAAATATACTTAAAGGAGAATTGCATAGAATTTCAGCATCCACATGTTTTATTCAGCAGGCCTCGGGGGAGGTGCAGTTTGTTTATGTGAGCATGCACTACTGCTGCCCATAGGAACAGGTGATGATAGGGAAACAGGATGTGGAAGAGCTGTGGAATTAGAAAATTTAGAAGTGAAATACAGGCAATTTGATGGCTAATGCACAGGTTCAAGGAAATTACATGGAATTACATGAGCCAAAAGGTTTTTCCTCTCAATGTTAAACATTTATTGTAGGGTGTGTGTGTGTGTGTGTGTGTGTGTGTGTGTGTGTGTGTTGTGTGTGTGTGTGTGTGTGTGTGTGTGTGTGTGTGTGTGTGTGTGTGCTCTGGGAGCCACCACAGTTTCAGGCAGTCATCAATAAGCCATTTTTCTCAGCTATCCGGTGTCGTTTGTCTGGCCGGCACAAACCAATAGGAATCCATTTTATTGAGCACAGTCCTGATTTCAGTTGGACAGTCGGGGCCCACAGTGTCCTGACAGTGACCAATTGAACGCTGAGATATAGTGTCTGCTCTCCAATACAGTTCAAGGAGAATGGAGAGAGATCAGGATTCTTAATTGCTAATAGACTCAGCAGCAGGTTCTGTTTTCAATCTCCCCTCTATCTACTCCCCACGTTCTTTGAGAACCGCCTACTCAGCTGACATCCTCTGTGTACGTGGAAGCACTTACTCATTTGCATTCTCAGTTAGTGTAAGCTGGTTTCGTCCTTGATGTCTGAAAAATTCAAAGAGCACATAGAGATATATTATGTGTCCATCAAACAACTTGGGTGCTTCGGTATGGTAAACTCATGAGTAGAGATATTAACCAGCTCCAGTGATTCCTTTAAACCTTTAGCTGTTACTCTGGGCTTCACTTTTATCTCACTGAGCGTCTGCCGTACCTGCACGTGATTACTGAGGGCACACGAAACACACGAGAGGCAGCGCAGGGCACAGGAACGCCGGCCTGAGATGGATTTAAGCTAAACAAACTGAGTGAACCGATCCAGCTGACAGCGTCATACTGCAGCCGCACATTTCTTGACCAGGGAATGAATTTGAACACAACCAACAACTGAGTGGGTGAGTGGGTGAGTGAGTGGGTGAGTGAGTGAGTGAGTGAGTGAGTGAGTGAGTGAGTGAGAGAGAGAGAGAGAGAGAGAGAGAGAGAGAGAGAGCTTCCCTGTGAGGTGTATATTTTCTGTGTTCACCTGCAGTGAGTTGAATTGGTTGCTTTCTGCATGTGGGGCACATTTCCTGTTCAGGCAGCTACATATAGTTACATATAAACACCTATACATGAAGATACATGAACAAGATTTATTGTTGGTCTCATTGTAGGATACCTCATATAATATGTATGAATAAAAAGCAGTCTCTAGGTGTTTGGCGTCTTAACTAAGATTATACTGAAAAACTTGAATCTAACTGTGCTTATTCAGAAAATAATTACCTCAGAGGTCATGCAGGGCTGACAGGAAACAAGTTTGGATGGATGTGCCTGGAGGGGCCAAGATGGCGCCTGAAAGAGTGGTCGATGCTTTTATGGAGCTTTCCCCCAACTTTTGTCAAAGAAGTAGCATCAGAGACGTAATCTGCTAAATTTCAGTAACGTCACACACGGTTGGAAAGTCTCTCTGCTAACAATCAGGACATAGAGGATACAATATACACACTGTCAATAGAGTCAGCAAAGCCAAAGAAGAGATCCGGTCTTTGCAAAACAAAGTTCTGGAGTTGTTCTACAGAAGAAGGTGGAACCTGCGCCCACGCGCTCTGCCTGAGGAAGAGGAGCTGAGAACGAAGGTGATCGACATGTGTCAAAACCGAGCTCCAGGCTATAAAGAGAAGCTTCCGGCAGTGATTGATTGAGTTCACGGGTTTGGTAGAAAACACCCACCCACAGCACGAGTCCACCATGTCATCCTTCAGTTCTCTATGAGGTATTTTCGTGACGTGGTCTGGAAGATGTCCAAACACTCTGAAAACCTGAGGTGAACAAATCTCCGCTTCAAGGAAATTGGAACTGACTGTGGTCAGGAATCCAGAGAGCCCGTCAGGAGGAGACCACTTAGTTTGTCGGAGGCAGAGCGTTTGTGGATAACAAGGAGAATCACTGCTGCTGTTAGAAACTTCAAACACTAATATATAGATCCTCGTTTAGAACAGTTCTCTGATATGAAGATTGTTTTGGGTGGACATAGCATTGTTACTGTAAATGATCACGTGGCCTGTGGACACAGAGAAAACCCTGTTTTCATCGATTTTAACAATGAAAGAGGCTCAACTGATAAATAGAGAGCCAGCAATTCCAACTCCGAAGAATTTACCTGTAAATGTTATGAATCTTATTTGTAAGCAAAATTCTATTTACACACCAGCAAATTTGAAGAACAGAAACTCAACCTTTCTGTCTTTATGTCCTACTTAAAATCTTAAAAGCACTGAACCAACTCTACAGGTGTGAACACTATAACCTTCTGTAGGTAATCTGATTCATCATTAATTTACCTTCACTTTTTTTCTGTTTTTTTTTCTTTATCTTTTTATGTATTTTTCATGATTGTTCTCTGCCTGCGGTCCTTGTTACTCTGGTTTGAATGGTAAAGCTGGTCGAAGTTCCACTGTGTAAATAAAGTTTATACGACGGGTAACGGGTTCGTGGCCGTTTCCCAGTGTACACAGTATCAGCGGCAGTTCACTTTAGCCAAGCTGCTACTTGAGCACGTTTTCATTGGCACGTTCCATCTACTGCTCTCCGTGAAAACCAAACCCAGAACTCTACTGCTTTATATGTGAAGTGCTGTTGTCAGATCTCCTGGCCTTACACCCTGATGGAGCTGCAGCAGTTCTAACTAATGAGTCAAGTCAGGCCCACCGGAGCCTGTGAGCTCTCCCCAGGCTTCTGTGCTTGTATGCAATTTGCGCTGTAAACATCTCCCCATCTCTCTCGACCTTTAACACTCCAGCTGGGCTGAAGAAAACACTGCCAAGCAAAAACCGTCAGCCTGCCAAATATGTTCTGGCCCACACAACCATTAAAATCTGAATGCGTTCTGTGAAACTATATTTTCTTTTGGTCATTGAATTGCTAAGTGGGGTCCTGACAGTGTTAGATGATAAATATGTCTTCACTGAATTTCTTTTCACCACTGTTAATGCAGGGGAGAGCTGCTCCATGCAGTTTTTTTACTACATGAAGCCTGTCAGTATATTTCACATTTAAATAATGTGATTAGAAGTGAATCTTTGCTAAAAGACTTAAGTAGCAGTGACACTATTTCACTCATTCATTTTTCATGTGGTTCATATAAAAACACCACTTACAACATAAACAGGTCTAAGACTGCGGCCATGCTGGAGGCTCTGTTTGGCAGAACTTAGACACAGTGATGGAAATGTCATGATCCAAAGAACTGGACAAAACATTTGGACCTGATGATGGAGATAGACCAGATGTAGACTAAACGATCAGCATAGTCATTGTGATTCATCATCTGGGAACCATGAATGTTTGTTTTCTGAGTAGGAGGATGGAGCGAGAGGTGCAGCGTGTCTCGCTCTGATCTGTTCGCAGCAAAAGGACACAGAGACATTTAAACAGTGAGAGAAGGACTCGGGCAGGCTGTGCAGTGATTTAAGATCAGGAGAGATGATGAGGCTTGATACTTGATGGGGTAACTACATTAGCATTGTAGTAAATTTCACTTGATGCTAATTTGTTGTTTTTTTCACAACACTGCTTAAATCTCACTCCTCCTGAGCAGAAGGACGAATGAAAGACCTTGGCAAGAGTAGAAGACAGCTTTACTTTCTTTTGTTCTTTGGCTGGAATCCGCTCTGGTTGTTGCTTCTCTAAAACTGCTTTACAGTACATTTGTCTTCCCCAGTTCTCTCCTCCCCTCTCATCTTCCCTCTCTCCCCATTCTTCATTTCCCCTTCCTCCTCTCCTTTCATCTACCCCCTCAGCCCTGCTGCAATACGGCAAATCTTTCCCCCAAAATAATTCCTCTTCTCCACTTTCCTCCTCTCTTCTCCTTCCTTCTCCGTTCCTCTTCTCGCCTCATTTTGCCTCTTCCTGGCTCGACCCCTCTGATCCTGAACCCGTGGGGTGCTAACACAACCTTTGATATCAGCTCCTCTCAGTTTGACACGACTCCTTGGGGGAACTAGTGTACCGAGAGAGAGAGATGGAGAGATGAAGGAAGGAGAAGAAGAAGAGGGACGCTAAGATTCCAGTGATACTTTAAACACCACTGTCTTTGAAACAGAGGACTTGGTGTCTGTATCTCAGAGCCCAAGGCGAGAAACGTAAAGACGCGACATGACACGGGTCAACACGGCTTCAAGTGGCGAAATGTGTTTGGAGCAGATGGACAGATCCTGGGAAAACACACTTTTTAAACAGCTGTCCGATTGTGTTTCCGCTTTGTTTTTTTTAGTCAAACCAGCGTAAAATTTGGCTCGTTTTAAGTCACGCTTACTCATCAGCAGCTAATTTACTGCTCTCTGCGAGTTTTGGCAGCAGCAGGAAACAATTGACTGTTCGCTCTGTCAAGCTTTGCGTACTTCCACATCTCATTTTCAGTTTTGCAGTGGTGATAGACAGATTCAGTTGTTTACAGATTGCAGGCACGTGTCGACAGACGCTGGCTGCTTTCTTACCGGTGGCCTACGGTTTAACTAGAGTGAGTGAGTTAGTTACCTGTTGGCGACATGATATCACACCCAAAAACATACTCATTAGGTGAACTGGCTACTCTACATTGTCCCTGACTGTGTGCGTGTGTGGTTATCTGTGTTTGTGTGTCGGCCTCATCTTGTTTTAATGGTGACCGACACCTTTGGATCCACAGACTGAGCCTTTAAAAGTGAGTGTACCCCTTTAAGGACAAACACTGGTGGGACCTGCAAGTCTTCTGTTCTGAGTTTGACTTTTAAAATGATTCTCGTAGATATTTGATTAAAATACAGGCTGAAAATTCCATGAGCTACAATAAATATGAAATTGTTTGGGATTTCTGGTACAGTCAGTAGCATGGAAGTAACGTTTAGTTCTCATTTTGACCTCCTACGTTTAACATGGTTCAGTTATTGGATAACTTCAGCTCATTGTTGTGGTTTTTCAGCCCGCTGTCTGTTTTCAATCTGCTGTCATAAACCTCATTTCCAGCTTCAACAGTCAGACCAGGCCAGAAACAAACCGGGGGCTGAACGCAGTGCGGTTTTCAGTGAGAGCACAGTGCAGCTGCAGGACTGAGCAATGTCTCCGAGAACACGACACCACTTTACCTCAGGTGTGTTGTTGCTGAATGACAGCCAAGTAAACCATCAGTCGGTGCTTTCAGGTGCAGGTAGTGGAGAACGTGTGTGAGGAATTTCACTCTGCTCAGTGACAGAGTTACATCATTCACATAGATTACAGACAGGGCACGTTTTAAAGGTCAGTGTCAGCTGATAACACAGTTAGTTTCATGACGTAAGTGAGCAAACTGACCTCGTGTCAGTGTCGGAGCAGCACTCCTGTCCTTGACACGTGAAGCTTTCTCTCAGATTTATTATCACCCTTTGAAAATCAAACACACACACGAAATACCCAGGTAAACACAGATCTGGAGATTCGCAGGTCAGACTGTGTCCAGGTGTGTAGGTTTAAAAAGGGCTGGGAAAGTTTTTTTTCGAAGTGTAGATTACAACAGTTTCAAAAGCTTTTCATTGACTTTGTTTCTTTGTGTAGTTTGAACCTGCTTCTGCTTTCTGATATTAAGAAAAACTGTAAACCATGGATCACTAACACACCTGAACCGGCTGAGCTCCTCCCAGCATTATTCTGAAAGGCTATAAAACTTCATTCTTATCACACATGGCTGTTACCATGTTGAGCAAACACTGGCTTAATCCCTCACACTCCCCTTGGGACAAGACAGGAAATAAGGACCAGTACCTCAAACCAGTAACACACACACACACATAGTTTAAACAAAGAAATGCAAGGTCACACAGGCATTAATACATAAACATGTGAAGACAAAGACACAAGTTAATAGGTCTCGACTGGCACGTGCAACACAAACAGTACACATACACCTCGACACAAAAACACAGACACACACACACTTCCACCCTGGCTGGTGGAGGATGGTGTTCACACACTGAGCCAGGCACCTGAGAGATTACATTTTATCAACATACAAATGAGCACTGCTTCATACCACACTGGGCACTGTGACAGAATACTAACCACGGCTGAGGTGAGAGGAAAATGGCTGTGACATTGAATTGTGGTGCCCCTCTGTGTGTGTGTGTGTGTGTGTGTGTGTCTGTGTATGTGTGTGTATGTGTGTGTATGTGTGTGTGCGCGTGCGCTTTAAGGACTTGTTATTTGATATTATTTTGTTTTCCTTCTTCAGCTGTAGCTACGTTGATGAGCAGCTTTATTATTTCTGTGTTATTTGGTAAATGCATTTTATGGTCCAGCTACTTCATCATTTCATTAGATTTAGTTTTTGTTTGTTTGTTTGTTTGTTTGTTTGTTTGTTTACTTTGTCACAGATCAAAGCGAATAAAACGCAGCAACGTTGCCAAAACGTTAACTGGTGCTTTTAACTGCGGAGGGATGGAAGAAGCTCATCCCTCAGAATAAGCATCTCAGCGCATTTTGAAAAGTGCAGTCAGGAATGACCTAGATAAATATGCTGAATAACCCCCCCCCCTCTCCTGTCCCAGCTCTCCTCCCCCCACCACACTTAGATTCTTCAATTATTAATTGATGCTGCTTCATCTGAAGGCCACAGACTCTCCAGCGTGTCCCAGATGAGTGTGCCAGGACATAAACAATAAAAAAGGAAGCGTCTGCTGCCTGGATAATTCATTCCATGTGGACTCAGGTCAAACTGATAGTGGCTTAAAAAACAGAGGAACTTTTTCCATTCATAACATAAACACTGTACATTTTACAGGACTGGAATTTATACTTTACATTCAATAACAGGTTATTCATTAAATTCATTAACAGGTTGCACTGACAGAACATCTTTTTGTTGTTCCCGTTGTTCTACAGGATTCTTTAGGTGCCAGTTTTTGGTGCCAGAGACATTAATCCATTTGTTACAGACTCTGAGGAAGTGGAGGAAGGTTTTTTGGTGTATTCCCACTAATTCTTTATGAATAGTTGGGTTCTTTATCACCAAACAGAAAAAAAACATAATATTGATCAAATCCTGTATCCTTAATATTTTTGTTTAAAAAAAAAAAAAAAAAAAAGTCCATAGTTTGTCATTTGTCATTTTCTTGTCAGACGACCTCTAATGGCCAGGGAGTCAGGTGACAGGGTCCAAACACAGGCAGTCCACTGTAGCAGGACATTGGAGCGCATGAACAGGTCAACAAAACACGGGACTTTCTCACAGGGGGCTGTTGTTCTGAGACGCTTCTGAGAGCTGAGGGGAAACACAGAGAAATACCCTGAGGTGGCCTCACTACGAGTGGCATCTTGTACATGAGTCATATGAACTGGTTTTTTTAATGAATGTTCTGTTGGAGATTCAGCATCTTGTTTAAGGACACTGCTGAAGTTTGGCTGCAGGGTTTGAACCTGTGACCTTGTGGTTAGAGGAAGCTGCATCTAACTAAACCGTCACCTCACAGCGGCTCGGGTCCGCCCAACCACCTGGCCGTGCTTCTTCTTTGTCATGCAACAGGGAAAATCCTATTATATTTTTGCTGTGTCTCTGTTCCCTTGATAATAAAAGAAACACCCTATTGGTTATGTATGCTGTTATCTGAGTACCCACACCGCGGTGATGAATGCAGTCAGTATGCACAGAAGCAGAAACAAACAGCTTTTGATGTAATCTGTTTTGTCGACAACAGTGGAATTCGAGGGACAGATACGAGTATAGTGCAGTGTAGTCGCTCAGCGTGGGGTGTGTGTGGCTTTCTAATCTTCTTCGTATCTTTATTTATGCTTTACAAAACTCACACAGCTGTTCACACACACACACACGTGTACACACATGCACGCAGTGTGGGTTTATGTATATTATGAACATGTATATACACACACACACACTAACAGATGATCAACTGGGGAGAGATTTATTTGTGGCTTTGCAGTCCAGAGGCCCGCCCATTGAGGGTTGGCATGGTGATATATTTCATGCTGTGACCTCATATCCTGTTTTGTGGGTTTGTGTCTCAGCAGGTGTGTGTGTGTGTGTGTGTGTGTGTGTGTGTGTGTGTGTGTGTGTGTGTGTGTGGGGAGGACACTCAGCGAGTTGGCGAGTTAGTTTGACAAAGTCCTTGAGAATCAGCCCTGTGTGACGACACCTGGCTCGGGGCCTGTCTGTGCTTCCATTAACCTGAGGGTTAAAAAGCACATTAAGATTAAATGAAGTACATGCAATCAAGACGCACCTGGTGTCGCTCAGCGCCGGAGCCGTCGGACCCTCCGCCTGAACAAACTCAGAGTGTTACAGAGTACTGAACCACAGAGTGTAGTCCAGTCTGTCTGTGACGTGGTACAGTGCTCTCTCGTTTGAAAAAGTCTAAGTCTCACTTTAGCTTGTGAGTGAATGAGTGTGTGTGTGTGTGTGTGTGTGTGTGTGTGTGTGTGTGTGTGTGTGTGTGTGTGTGTGTGTGTGTGTGTGTGTGTGTGTGTGTGTGTGTGTGTGTGTGGTGGCCCTCGTGTGGATAACATGTATAAAAGCATACACAGTCTCCTCTGGCTCGTACACTGTGATCTAAAGCTCGTGACATTGATTTAGGTGCCGTCAGACGCAGACGGTTAACGCTGCCGCCTGCTCTGCTTCGTACCTAAAGATGGTGGCAGCCTCGCCGCCAACGCTCGCAGCAGCAGCAGGGCCAGAGAGGGCGGCTGACACTCTGGTTTGTTCGTACGTGGTTTTATTAGCCATGGCTGCCTGAGTCCAGGGTCGCTGGGCTCAGTGTGGCCATGGTAACAACAGAACCATGGAATACAATGTAGGACCTAATTTTACTGCTAATTTTACTGGAGTCCACAGAGCTGCAATATAACCCAGGGTCATATTATTGGACTGGGTCATTATTTTTAATGTGACTGTTATTATTGGACTGGTGTGAGGCTCATGTGTCTTTCACTTGTTATTTTTTCTGTTTGCCTTTTTTGAGCATCAGTGTTTGATGTATTTCAGGTGCTGAGGGTTATTTTAATTGGATGACATTTACAATCGCACAGGTTTGTCCAGGTTGCTGATTTGTCCTGAAATTAGCTGAACTTACCTTGAAAGTGCTGAAAAATGTATTGGAACGGAAAGATAAAGAGAAATATTTTTCTGAGCGTTTCACACACTGACGCACTGTTAAAATGAAAAAAATAGAGCGAGTCTCTCGTTTCCAGGCGCCACTGTCTGAAATAATTAAACAAGACAGCAACTGTGAGAGGATGAGACAGCAATGATTATTTAAAACAAGCACAAGAGGGGCTTTTATCATGTTTAAGCCATTTACGCATTCAGAATGTTCTGTTTTTTACAGAGGGGACATGTTCAGCTCTTTAGTCAAATGCAGCCCCTGTGTGCACATATATGTATGGCTATATATATATATATATATATATACATATGTTTATATGTCACTAGAAATGTCACAGTCCCTTGATTTGAGGAGGGCTGGATAACGCTGCACAGCCTCAGGGCACATGCATATGAATATATTTACATATACAGTTTAGGGAAAATAAGATGAATGCAGACTTAACACTGTCCTTGTCACATGTCCTCTTACTTTGTTCAGCTGTCCACATACTTTTGGTCATATAGGATGGATGAACTAACTGCATCACGGCGTGTTTGGGTGAGCCACATTTGACTTGACGTAAGGTCGACTAGCAGCGAGGTTCACTCTGACATTTCGATAAAAAACTGTATTAACACCAGGCCTGTGGTTTTATATTAAACAGACTGTGAGCTGCAGTGCAATACACAGGGGGGAGGAAAGGGTGAGAGACATAGGCAGAGACAATTGAGACAAATCACAAGAGAGGAAGAGGGAAAAAGATGAAAATAGACCAACAGTCAGCGATACTTAGAGACAAAAAAAAAAAAAGAGAGAAACAAGTTCGAGAGATCGAAGGAAACACACCGGGGAAATTAAGATGTCATGTTGATCTTTGGTTCATTCACAACTATGCTCAGGCCGCGAGAAATAGATTCCTTATGTCCACAGACTGACAAAATAAGAAAAGAAAAAAGGAAACAGAACTAAATAAGATGAATAAAGATGTCAGGGCTGTCCGTGCTGTGCTCCTGCAGCCTCAGACCACAAACAATCAAAGATCCTCGTGGAAAAACAGTCTCCACGTCTATCACCCCGAATTTCTGAAAAACAAAACGTGACGTGCATCATTTTATCTTGTCCCTGCGGGAGAGCGATTTGGAGTTCTTCATAAAGCCTGGATCTTTTATGTATTTGTTCATGTATTTGTGTTTGTAGTGTTTGTTGTATATTAAATGAATCCATATGCTTCTGAAAATCAGAGAGATCAATGCCCGGCTCTGAGATGGATGTGAAAAGGAATTAATTAGACTCTGCATTTTGTCCTCAGAAGACTCTGCTGGGAGAAATCCAACAAGATGTTCATTCCATGTGAAAGAGAAACATGTTTTTCTCCATCTACAATTACTGATATTTCCTCGAGGAAAGCAAAGCACTTCACACCTAACTGCTGCAGTGCAGCTGCTCGGCGGCACAATGGCCAGGTTCTCTGTGCCTGACTGAAGCTGAATGTCCCTGAAACACGTGGATCATCAGCCCTGCGTCCTAGAAAGTGACATTCACGAACAAGTAATTTCATTTTATTTTTTTTAATCAACCAACATAAAATATTTAATTTTATTTTACAAAATAAAATCCCTTTCGTGTTCATGTTCTTCTGGATGATTGTTAAAAAAAAAAAAAACTGGAGCTGTGTTTTAGCAAAGTGAATTTTTTTATGGCTGATCATTTGTAGACTTTTGGACAGAAGACATGATTCTTTTTCTTACACTGTCCTGTAAGAGGACCATGTTAATGCTCACTGCCCATGTGGGCTGAGCACTTAGCCATATTACACCTCAGTGAGGGTGAAGGCTGTTCAGCCCTGGACGAACTCTCATCCAGCCCCTGGATAAAACTCTGCCGTTGAACATTGTCCAGGTAGCAGTCCTGTTTCCTCCTGTCCCAGGAATTCACGTCGGAAGATTCTGAACCTCTTGATTCACAGCTGTTGTCAGCGTTCAGCGCCAGAGCATCACGCAGTGGAGCGGAGCTCAGGGTGAACCGGTGTGTCTGACTTTCATTAGTGCGATCAGAGTTAACATCCCGTCACAGACGGACGTTTAAGGACTTACTGGTTATAAAATGGTAATGGTCCGTAGTGCGGCGTTCCCATAATGCAGCAGGAAGTCATAACAAGGAAGTGAATGTGGATCAGTTGACGTACAAAACGCTTGACTTTTGTGTTATAATATCAAATTAGCGTTTGTTTCTGTGTTGGTCTTTTTGAAGGTGTGTGTTGCTGTGGAGGGCCGAGATAAATGAGACTCAGGCTTCGGCCAACATGGGCAGTCCACACAGCGTTGGCGTTATGTTCCACCACGTGGAAAAAAACTCTGGCAGAGAGTGTTTATTGCCCTTGAGGGAGTTTTCCACCCACTTGCATCCATCTCCAATTAATTGTCTAGTTTATTTACACCTTGCTGTGCCAGCCGAATGAGTGCTCGCGTTGAAGAACTGTTTTCCTCTTTAGCCCTTGATATCACTTCCTTTCTCTCCATCTTTAAAATCTGGCTCCTGCTGTCTTTCACTCTTCCGCCTCTCACTGTCTTTTATTTCTCTACAGTTATCTACTGTTCTTTTTCCCCTCTGTCTTTCTCTCCATATTTCCCTTCTTCTCTTGCTCCTTCTATCCCTTCATCTCTCCCTCTGTCTCCGCCGCTCAGGAGCACTGAAATGAAAATAATTGGCGAGGTGTCTAAAATGCAAATTGTTTGGGTTAGCTAATTATCCCAACATATGCTGTTTGAAGTGTCACACATTTATTTATTTCTTTTTTTTTTTCTCTGAGTGGTGTTTCCAGCTTAATGTACGGGACAGAAAATACAGGCCTCGGAGCTTCTTTGGATTTTCAGTGAGGAGGTTTTTCTGTTGCTGGGGAGATGAACTGGCGTCTCATGCCTGACAGCTGATGGACAATACTAAGCATCTGTGTTCTGCTTGTAATTAGATGGTTGTGAATTTATTCTTTGTGCTCTGCTCTCGCGTTAAGTGGCTCATATCTGCACACACGCACACACGCACACACGCACACACACACACACAGAGTCCTGTCTTACATTAGTTGTGAGGACTCTGTCATAATTCGTTCCCTCTCTCTAACCTGAACCATCACAGCTAAATGCTTGACCCTGACCCTCTGACCCCGACCCTGCTGAATGTATGTGGGTACATTGATCTTCATTTAAAAACTCCTGAGGGAAATATCTTGAAGTTCAGTTTTATGTTTCCACTCGAGGATTTTTGTGGTGCAATAATATTGATTAGTGCAGCTTTAATGTGCAGATTTGCAAAGTTTATTTGTACATTGACTTTGGCCACAATGTTTGTGGCAAACAATTATCCTTTTTATGGTTTCTCTAAGGAACGAGCATTTAAACTGTGAATAACAAAAGCAAAACCATCCGAACTAACCCAGCATCACTTCAGCATCACTCACTGCGCTGCCTTTTTAGCTCGAGGAGCTTTTCATCTCTGAAATGTCTTCCTGACGCTCAGTCTCGTTTGTTGCTTTCATTTTCAGAAAGTTTGCCTTCGACTAAATGATTTATTTTTATCTTCTGTAGAGACTGTACTTGCTGGCTATATTCTCCTCAACATTTTCGTCTGAAGGTTTTCCAGAACCAGAGCTGATGGTAGAATCTCCTTCCTGGTTTATGAATATTTTCTGAAAGCTGATGAATTCCTGTTATTGGAAAGAGACATGATGATATTGCACGTTTCACTGTTGTTGATGTGAGGACACGAACCAAAGCAGGGTTCAGTCGGTGGCCTGCCTCAGCCTTCTGTGGACACATCCAGTAAAGAAAATGTTTAATGAAACTTCTTTTTCCTCTCACAGCCTCAGATTAGCTTCTCACACCTGAGTTTTCATCTCTCTGTTTTTTTAAACTGGAGGCCCCTGGACTCCGACTCAGGTCCCAAGTGTCCTACATTTAATGTCTATGAGCTGAGGCAGCCCATTTAATGGACTGAGGTGTGATTACATCCTGGAGAGCTTAATTTAGATTGCAGCCAAGTGATCCTCTACTCCTGTTGGGGGGGCCGTTATTAAATCTATGCAGAAATCAATGTAGAAGAGTCCATTGCTCCGACAAAGCAACAGCAACATGATTTATAACGTGTTTGGGTAAACTATCGATTTATAATGTGGTGGAAGCCATCGATGTTGTTTTTCCTATTAGATGAGAGTAAACACAGCTAGCCGTGAGTAATGGGTTGTGACCTCCCTCTTCCTCCCCCGTACGCACAGACACACACACACTCTGTGAGAGACACATGCACACATTTAATCTCAGAGAAACACACACTAGCAGTACATAAAGACGCCACGCAGCATTCGCCAGACGCCACGAAGACATTTTACCGGACACGAACCACACACACACACACTGACTCGCATAACACAGAGAGACATGTAACCACGCAAAAACACATCTGCAACCTCATTGTTCTGGATTATCACTCTGAGATACAGAGTAATAAAAATAAATGGTGAACAATGATCCAAAACACACACACACACACACACACACACACATACACACACAAACACACCCACCCACACACACGCACACCTTTTTCATTTACAGTTTAGACATTTAGCTGATGCTTTTATCCGGAGTGACTCCGTGCTAACAGCAGAGTAAGTCAACATTCATGAATCAATGTGACTGTGTGACTCAGGAATAAAGAGATGCAAACACACACACACACACACACACACAGCAGTAGGTGTAAATGGAAAACACAATCGTGCAAACTCATGGACACTGGTTTGTGCGAACAAATGCAACACATTCAGCGATAACTTCGTCGTCATGGTTACAGTATGTGTACGTGGTTAAGCTTATGGGATGGTCACGGTTACTTTGGTTTAGGCACAGAAACAACTTGTTCAGGTTTAGGGAAAGATTGTGGTCTGGGTCAGAGGAAGGGCTTCGTCTGGTGCCGTGTTGACCCATCCACCCATCGACCTCCTCTCCATGCAGACTGTACACGTCACATGACTTCCTCCTGTGCTCTTGTAATAATTACAACCACAACAGGAAGTCAGTGAACAGTAAGACGGAAGCATGGGTCAGCTGCTGTGTGTGTGTGTGTACACAGAGTCCCAGAGGTTCCTACACACACTGAACTAGCAGCGGTATTACCCTGCAGAGTGCAGCAGTGGGTTGTGGTGGGTTGAGAGTACCACAGTCTTCCTGTACGAGGGATTTTCGTGTGACTCGAGGCTTCGCGACGCAAACGCTCTTCAGACTCGTCTCATTTTCCTCTTAGTTTATGCGATAAACCTGTGATTACTGATGCAGCTATTTAGCTTCAGTAACTCAGCAACTAAAATGTTTTTATCCAGTGTGTCACCAACAGAAACTCTGGCTCCTCAAATGACATTAATGTGCTACTACAGTAATTAGCTTCGAGGGGAATATAACCGCTGCCTGATCAACATTTTCTCACGTCAGCTAAGTGCTGCCTGTTTTGGTTTGTTTTTTTTTACCAAACATTAGTCAGGAGTCATGTGGTGGAGGTTGGGTGTGAAAAGTGTAGCTACATATTGTACAAACAAATAAAATACTGAAATAAGTGCTGCATTTCACGGAGGTGCCGTTTAGTCACTGGCCATCAGATCAGACTGTGGCTGGGCAGCTTCCAGGTGTGAGTGTGTATGAGGAGACATCGTCTGCTCTCAGCATTGTTTTTGACTTGTAGATCAGTTGTTCAGATGTTGAAATTCTGAGATTCTTATTTGTAAAAAAAAAACTTTGGTAAACAGCCATGAAGCATTTAAGCAGCAGAACTAAAAAACCATACATACCTGTTATGTCAGGACTCTGTTTATGGAATTATGGGTAAAGAGGGGCAGTTTAACGTCAGCTTTGTTTGAATTACAGTGTTTCTCTAAACAGTTACTCCCTCCACAGTCAGATTATATTTCAAATGTTCCTCCTCCGACCCGAAGCTGCTTCACTTCCTCACTTGTTGCTGTTTATCGAAGAGTAAAAATACAGCACCGTCAGACTGTCGCCCACTGTCTGATTGCTTTTTTGATCATGTCACAGGTCTGAGTCCCCCGGGGGACCCCGTCACCCCGTCTGTCTCCACGATAATCCCCTTGCCGTCCTCGTTCTGCCTCCCCATTGGTCGGCCTGTGGGGACTGCAGCACAGTGACGAGTGGTAAAATGACACTATTATGCTGCATTTATCAACACAATGGGAGAATAGAGATGGTGGAGGGGGAGGGGCCGGCAAATTCCTCTGTAGCCCACAGCTGGAAAATAGTTTGCGATGTGTTTGTGTGTGTGGTTGTTGTGTGTTTCTGCATTTGCATGCTTTGTTTGTTTGTGTGCATTGTCAGGATCAGTCTCTCTGTCACTTGCAGTCTGATTATTTTGATCATGTCAAGTCCCGCAGCCGCCGTGTGCGTCTGTCTGTCCTTGAAACAGACTTCAGCCTCTCTCTGTCTCCTCTGTCTTTCAGGCCGCACAAGTCTTTTTCTCTCTCATTTTGTTTTTCTCCTCTCTCTCAGTCTCTGGAGTATTACACGTAAACACGACCTACGATCTGTGAACGCACTGTTTGACACATGGAAACAGGAGATTTTAGCTGATAAATTCAACAGAGCCACAGTTTCATGATGCGAGTTTGAAGGATTCTTTATGTGTATTGACTCGTAACACGTTGTCATTAAAGATAAGAAGCAGAGAAATGACTCGTCAGGACGGGACAGAGAACGTTCACCGAAGCTTTTTTTATTATTTCATTAAAACTTCTCACCACCTGCTTTCACATGTTGCATCAGTGGAACATGGAGACGGTGGAAGTTAGAATAAGAGGATTGTGTGTATGAGGAATCATACACACCCTGTGTGTGTGTGTGTGTGTGTGTGTGTGTGCACCTTGCGTGTGTGGAGATGAAAAATGTTCTGCTCCTCAGTGTGTGTGAGTTTGCTGTATATGTTCCTGGATACGTGACTTCATCAAACACTTGTCACTTGCAGCCTTATTGCTTTTTTCCATCGTGTCACGGACTTCATTCCTCCGCCGCCTGTCTTCTCCGTCAGCGTCGCAAAATAGACCCACGTCGTTCTACCCTCATGTTATCAACCTTTCTGGATGTGGCACATTGTTAGCAGGATCCCAGCTGCAACGTTAATCTGGAATCCCCAAATAAAAAATGTCAATATGGAAAAAGAAATTGAGCTGTAAAGCAACGGTGTTGTGTGTAGAACAGCTGTTGTCGTATCTATAGAAACAGCAGAAGAAAAGGTGAAACCTGGCGTTGTGAGGTTCTTCACACCGACCGTTCTCCCATACGCGTGGAAGAACATAAAGTCAGTTTGATGTCCCAGGCTCTAAACCATAAGAGGCATGAGGCCGTGATATTGCAGAGACAATTTCCCAGCTGTCTGTTTGCTGTATTGGCCGGAGTTGGACGGCCTGTCAGCTGTTCATTTAGGCCGCACCGGCCATTGGACGGTGGGAACGTGATGGCATCGCTGGATTTCTTCCAACACTGACTCTCAATTCTCTCTTCCCCCACAGTCGAAAGTGGGAGATCCCTCTGTGGTGAATGAGATGAGACAGGAGTGTGTGTGTGTGTGTGTTTGTGTGTGTGTGTGTGTGTGTGTGTGTGTGTGTGTGTGTGTGTGTGTGGGTTCAGATAGAGACAGAATGTGTTTGGCTGGGTGAACGGTTGGGTGTCTGATTGGAAGCTCCCTCTCTGTTTGATTGCGTTTCTGCTGCCGTGTGTTTGCAGCAGAGCGTCTGAATGTGACTCTGTTTGATTGGCTGTCAGTCACTCTGCGTGTGTGTGTGTGTGTGTGTGTGTGTGTGAGATGTCGTGTGGCCGGGTGGGTGAATAGCTGGTTATGAGGTTTTCTTTTCAGCCGGCTGTCACCGCCTCCCTCTTTGTTGTCTGCCTGTCGGCCTCTCTTCAAAGTTCACACCAGCGCTGTGATTGATTTGAGATGATGCAAACGTAGATTTTAATGCAGACACAAGCTGCATCTCAGTTCAAAGGACCTGAAAGCAAAGCTGAGCATGTGCCCCCTCCCACACAGAAATGAACGGTGTGTTCAGGTGCTCCTCCTCAGTCTGTAAAATAAATAATCTCCACGTTTCTCACTGTAAAGATTCAGTTAAATTTTCTTTCTCTACACTGAGACACACAGATCAGCACATCGTCACTGAGAGATGAAAGCTCAGCTTCCAAATCTCTCTGACCATCAGTTAACACTTCGCCAGCGAATTAGAATAAAAAACAAAACCTGGTGTTTTCTTTATTGATTTCAGAGAATCTAATTTAACACATACACACAATATTAATGGCTTGTAAACACCACCCACCCTCCCCACCCCTTTCCCCCACCCACACACTTTCCAAAAACACAACTCGTCTATTTCACATTCCAGTGGGACAGAGGACAGAGTGATGGATCTATATAAATGTGACACATTTAATCTGGTGCTGTCTGACCTCCTCTTAACTCAAACAGACAGGAGGAGTGAAGGAGCCGAGCTGTGACAGACAGACAGACGGACAGACAGAGACCCCTGTCTGTCTGTCCGTCTGTCTGTCTGTCTAACAGTCGACAGTCTCATGTCAGTACAGTTAATATACGGCTACAGCCCGCTGCCAGTTAGCTTAGCTTAGTGCAAACACTGGAAACAGAGGCAAACACTTTGCTGGTCTCAGAGCAAGGTCGGCTGTTTTCTCCTCATTTCCTGTCGTTGTGCTAAGCTAAGCTAACCCACTGCTGGTTGTATATTTACCGTACAGACAGATGCTACAGGTCCGTTCACATTAAGACAAAACAGGCTACATGAACAACTTAGTTATTTTCAGACGGTGTGAAAAACTGTCAGTTCACAAACTGAGAAGTTTAACTGAAGCATCAATGATCCCTTGAACCTTAAAGAGGAGGAACATGTTTGTTATTGAAGAGGCTCTTCTCACAGAAATGAATTGTTCTAACTTCTGTAAACGGCCTTGAAGGGGAGGTGATTACCAGAGTTGGACCTCTGAGTACGAACATGCTCCTTTCACAGGCAGTTACAAAGACAATCAAAGCGGATGTGAGTGCACACAGTGGACTTCCCGGGGCTTCATTTAAGGAGGAGCAGCGTGGTACGACTGAAGCGCGGCTCCTTTCAAATGAATCATAGTTAAGTAGCCCAGAGCAACGGGAGGAGCTGGCCCAGGGGTAATCTGGCATTTAGCTCAGGGGTCAGAACTTGTGCACTGTGAAAAGTCCTCATTAGAGAAACATAAAGGCAGCACGGGGATTCGTGTTTTGGCCGGACAGTGACAACACTCTCTGTAATATAAATGATATGGGAGACTGAGCACATTAATGTTGGGGAGGAACAAAAGAGCAACTGTAAAAGGTCAACAGGATGAGGAAGGATTGCTGTGGACATCGAGCGAGCCCCCGCTGCTGATCATTAACAGCGAACACTGCACCACACGGAAGGCTCCGGCAAAATGGAACCAAAAGTCATAATCTTCACCACTTGGAGTAAATAAAATAAAGAAATATATGAAGCTGTGTCTGAGGAGATGAACAGAAAAACTCAATTTAGAATATAAAATTGAGAACCTGACCTATGAGAACTATTTCCACAGCAACACTTTATATTTCAGCCTGTGGTGTCTGGTGCAGTGTCGTACGAATCAGAGTGGAAGAAAACAGCACAGTGGGGAAGACGGGAGTCGTAACTGAGACCTAGAAATAAATTATACTGCAGGTACCGCTTTCCCTTTTTCTTTCCTACCCCAAAACTACATTGCTGTGCTCCAGCACAGGTGAGTGTACCTACCTGTGGTCATATTAGGAACATATATCAATAAAACAATCAATCAGAGAAACCCTCCACCAGAGGTTTGGATAAAACAGGACAATTTATTTCTCCTTTTCTCAATCCATACTTTATTAGTACTGGATTCAGTTAGTGCACCTGCACGTCTGGTGGGGGTCAGCATGTTAACATGTTTGCGACATGGACTCACACTGGTAGGAATATGTGTCATATCAGAGGGTCAGAAAAGAGCCTGATGAGGAGAGAAAGGTTACCATGAGAGGGGCTGGTGGTTTGCTCTGTGGAGGTGTTTAACGGCAGCAGAGTGTCTTTCTGCTCATGTGTAATGATGAAGACGTGTGTGGACACACACGGCTGCGTCCTCACTGAGGGACGATGAGAAATGTGCTGAGGAAAGTAGAGAGATGAGGAAAATCCCTCACATGTAACTGACTGTAAAAACCAGATTAAGGGTCAACATCAGGACTGAAGTTAGAAGGAGGTCAGGGTTGGACACGAAGTCAGGTTCAGGTCTCTGTCGTCCTCAGGTGAGCGTGCGTTTCCTTTGATGTTCCAGTGTCAGGTGGTGTTGATTGTGTCTCCAGGCGCTGCTTTTGATCTTCCACAGTCTAAAACATTCAAAAAAAAAAAAAAAAAAAGAAACAAGGAAAGAAAGTGAGTTTTTCTGTTTTTAATGACACGATCACACAACAAAACAGCAAAGGACAAACAGAAAGAAAAATATTAAATAAATAAAAACAAGAAAGGACACATAAACAAAGGAAAGCTGATATTATAAGCCCCGTGCGTTCCAGCTGTTGCTCTCTGCATCGCTTTTAACGATGTTGAACTTCTAACAGCGCCGCAGTGTTCAAGTACGCGCTGTCGCTGCATTAGTATCCTAGCCCATTAGAGAAAGGTCAGCCATGCAGGCACATATCGAACACAGACATCCCACCGATGTCTCAAGCTGCTGCTTTGAAAAGGCGTTCTCTCTTTCAATGGCTCGCAGAGCATTTGTATTACTGTGGAAATCAAGTTAAAAGGTCAACAATTCTACGGCCTCCTTTTGTTTCGTAAGTGCGAGTGGGTGGGTTTGAATGTTTCTGTGTGTGTGTGTGTGTGTGTGTGTGTGAAGGGAGAGTTGGCCTACACTACTTTTCTCCTTCCTACCTTCTGCAGCGTCCTTGTCTACCTGTCCTCCCTCACCTCCGTTGCCTCCCTGTATCCGTTAATCCATCACGTCATGTGACGCTCGTTCATCTTTTTGTCGTTCCTGCGTGTGTCTGTCGTCCCCGCATCCATTCATTTTTCAATTCGTCTGTCATCAGCTCGCCTCCAGCTCGTCCCCCTGCTCAGTGGTGGAGCGTAATTGTGATCGGTCCTGGTGCAAATATTTTTCTTGCCGAGTCACTGCGAACTTTTTCTGTGTTAAACCGGATTCCTCCAACTATCAAGCGTCTGAACGAGCTTTGTCCAGGCTACGCTAACACATGGGCACAGAGGAGGTCGAGCCCCTCCGCAGAGTCAGCAGGTAAATCTGAGAGAAGATTAACTAAACGTTGGGCTGCACAGATTATGTGAAATATTATATAATCATATAACAGTATTATCAGATGTTTTCTAGGTGAAGTCTTATAAAAAGCAGCAGTCAGATAAATGTAATGCAGGGAACATTTTCCCTCTGATGCATAAAAAGTAGCGTGAAATTAAAACACACGTTCATGAACTGTCCCTCGCTTCTTTCATAAATGTCCTCAGTTACTGCTCGTTTCCTCTCCTCTCTCCTGACCTCACCTCCCTGACTCATATCTCATCCCCACTGTCTCTGCTAATCTCACCTCTGTTTTCCTCTCCTCCTCCTCCTGTCCTCCTCTCACCTTTCCTCCCTCCCTCCCTGGACACATCCATTCTCTCCTCAATCCATCTATCCATCAAACTGTCTCGCCCTTACCTCAGCTATCCTTCCCACCACACGCAGGATAAAGAATGGTAGTATTTTACACCTGCCCTCTCCTGTCTCCTCTCCCTTTCCTCACCTATCTTTATCTCGCCTCTGTCCTCGTCCCTGTGCGTTTCATCTCCTCCTCTCCTCCATTTCAAAGGGACTTGGCTTTGGCTTCGCTGAAATTGCCTCTTGTGTCTTTGCCGTCCTCCTCACGTATAATTTGGCTTTTGAGAATTCTTTCCGACATCACCATCTCGACTGCAGACGAAAACCCATTTTCACGATTGCATAGTAATCTAGGTGTTATAATTGCTGTCATTTGCTCTCATTATTTCTTCTTGTATTAGTTCATATTATTCTATTTGTCCACAGCGTGTAGTGTGAGAGTATAAGGCAGGAGCAGGAGCCGGCAGAGCACCTGACTATTGATTGTAACGTGTCTGAAATTAGAGTGGAGGTGTGAAATGAATATTAGATTTGTTGCTGTTTGCTGTAATTTTCTGTGATGGAACGTTCTGTCTTATTTGTCTGTCCACTGCCTTGTTAAAGGCAATTCAAGGAGACAAGGAGGGAAATTGGCCATGGGCGTCGAGAGAGGCTCGGCTTCTAAATCTGCATTCAGCCAACGAGCTGATTCACCTGATGTTTTCTTGGTTCTCTTCTCTTTTCTCGTCTCCCTTCGTCTGTAACGATCACACCTGTCCATTCAGGTCGCTTGTAAACGTAAACCTCCCTGATTTGTGCTCCGTCTCTCCGTCTCCTTCCCCCTCCGTCTTCTCATTTGTACCAATCACCTGCCCTCAGCCCCCAAAAAGTGCTCACACTCTCAAACCGTTTTCACGCCGTTTGATGTATGATTTATTTGAAATCGATTCGCCCACACGCTCATGTTTTGTTGATGAAGCTGTCTATGATCTGCCTGTTCGGTGATTTTACCTGAGATCAGGAGGAGCTGGCAGACATGCAGCCCGAGGCACACGTGTGATTCATCAGAGATCAATACACAATTCAAGGTTCATATTTAAGCTTTCGGGAGGGAAAATATATACATTCACACAGATAGACAGAGGCTCAACCCAGATTTATTCTGTCGACATTCACGCGTGTGCAGACACACTCTTACACACAGTTTGGAGTTGTACACCTCCATGTCTCTGAGTGTGTGTGTCGCTCCTCTTCACTCTCCTGCTGATTGATCCCATGTTTTCTCTCCACCGTCTTGACGATGGTTTTGCTGATGAAAACTTTACAACTACCATCTCACTGTTCCTCTCAAATTCAAATTTAAATAAGCTTTATTGGCACGACGCATCTCTCTGTCTCTCTGTTACTCCAGTCTCACTCTTCAGCCTGTGCTTCAGTTGACTGAGTTTTGCCTTCTCTTACTGTAGTGTCTCTCATTAGTGAAGGGAGCAGCTCTCGTCATGACTGCAGCTCATGTGAACACAGGAGCTTCATGCACAGGCTTCATGGTTAAACTTCAAACTGAGACCTTCGCTCTTACCTCTGCCTCTGCGCTCAAACCTCCAGTTTACAGATTTAATTCTCACCCACAGTGACGTGCAGTGACTGCAACATTACAGTCCGTTTCACTCACTGAAGAGAAGAGCGAACGCACCAGAAACCTGGAAGTATTAAGAATAATACGAGACAAAAGGTGCACAGATAAAAAGTCAGACAAATAAAAAGCAGGGACAGAGGTGAAAGGAATTTCATTTTGTTTCATGATAAGAGCATATTGGATTGCACAGAGGACAATATGGGAGAAAGGAGCATGACTCAGAGGGGAGAGGTGACGAAACAGACCTTATGAAAGGATGGAGGAGGTTTTAATACCACAACAGGAGCGGAGATACAGAAGGAAGAGAAAACAATATTAACCTCATTACGTTTACAAAGAAAAAGCTCAGAGATTAGTCATTTATCAGCGCTGTCGAGTGTGAGAGTTAGAGGAGGACTGATTATTAGGAAATGACTCAAACCGATCAGTAGGAATGGAGTCGGTGTCGTGTGGGAGCATGTTGCATGGGTGGAGAAAAAAAACAAGATTATCCAAACAAAAGCAGTCAGATGAAAGCTGTGTTTTAGAAAGTGTGTAACAGAACAGAACATCCTTCATCGACTCCTTCATCCAGCGTGTGACACATCCTGGAAAGAAAAGAAAGATGTTATTACTTGGCCACGTCGCCCAGCCCTCGTTACACTGATGAAAATATGGAGGATGAAGAATCTGCCAAACAGCAACCAGGTTATCGGTGGGAAGACTGAGTTTAAGTGGCCAGCGGTGTTTGAATGCAGAGCGTGGCCTGGCATGGGGCCGGACTAACGCCTGGAAGCCCGGAGGCGCTGCTCCATTAGCAGCCTCGTACATCAGCAGCAGCGTTCGATAGGAGCAGCCACAGGGAGCCAGCGTATGGACTCGAGGGAAACGACACTGGAGGATTCACTGAGGCTGAAGACAGATGGGCTGCAGTGTTCTGGATGAGCTGTATGAGCTGAGAAGCAGAGACTCTCTACTTACACTGGATTTGGACTCACTGATTCCTGGTTTGATGGTGTGTGTACGTGGATGATAGGTGAAGCGAGACCAGAAAAGAAAGTATGGTTGGCAAGAGAAGGACGGTGAAGTGAGGCAACTTTGAAATCTACAGGAGAGTACCAGCCTGTCAGGTGGCACATGATGGGAAAACTCCACTTTGAAAAGTTCTCTCAGAAGTGTTGACTTTTCAAGTCTAAAAAAATAAGGTGGTTTTCCATGAGGAATGCAAACTGCAGCTGATTTAAAAGAACTGAGCTGAGACGTGCTGAACTTTGAGTTAAGCCCTGACTTCAGCACAGACACCAGACACATGGCTTCATGTGGACACCGACGAGGACGCCAGCATCATTCAGTCAGGACTCCCTGTCGTGACCATGGTTTTTCTAAAATCCTATCCAAGCTAAGGGCTGGGGGACCAAGATGCCCCGCCCCCCCCCACATCCCCCCACACCTCCCACCCCCGTGAAAAAAAGCCGAGAGAAAGAAAATGTGTTGTTTATTAATAAATACTTCATGCACATTAATGTGTGTGTGCCGGTTGTAGCACACACAGATCCAAAAATGCCGCTGTGTGTTGTTTGCAGCGCGGCCCAGCAGAAGCTCACAGCGTCTGAAACCTACTTTCACTCTGGAAAAATGAAAACACAGTTTGCTTCAGAGAGGGTTTAATTATTACTAATCTTTGATGTGTGCTCTGGAGAACAGCCCATCTGCGGTCGTTTTCACTGCACTTTGATGTTAAATGAGTTATAAGGATTTTAGAAATTCAGAGCAAGCAACGTAACGTTTCATTTTCCAGACAAAGATCGAAGACCCTAATGCAAATTATTCACACATTATATTTAAAGACCAAACTTCTCCTCAGTGTTGTGTAGGAGAGTCTGTTTCCAACACTGTGCACATGATGTGCATCTGTACCTTGGACATTAATGAATGTTATTATTACCATTATCTTGTGCGAGCAGTTAGCAGCAAACCTCAGTCAACCCTGGTCAGTTTCACAGAAATGTTAATAATTACAATCCTGTACATTTAACACAGTTTTATGTTTTTAGCCAAAGGAGGAAGAAGAAAGAAGCCAATTCATTTAGAAAAACAACGTTTGACTAATTCAACTATAATGAAAATGTAAGAACCTTTTCTGGATCCAGGTCAGAGGACATTCTCACTCAGGTCATACTTTTCACTTTGTTCCTCTTTACAAACTCGTGTGTGATTTTTTTTTTTCGGCGTGTTTGGAATCAGTCCTCTCCTGTCCAGCAAGTCTCGTCTTTTCCTTCAGTATTTGAGCGTAAACCTGCCTCTTCACAGCACCATCTATAGATGTCATCTCCTCTCCACCTTTTACAGCCACCCACCCCCCTTACCCCCCCTCACGTGTCACGCTTGGCTCTGTGCCGTCCCTGAGGTGGTCCTGTCCAGGTCCACGGCAACAAATTCATTTTGTTATCATCTGACCGTCAGACTGTGCTGCCAACACTCGTCAGGCTTCTTTTCGTGTTCTTTGGCAAAGTTTCACCTTCGGTTTTGTGCCATTTTGTGAGTCATGGTTTTCTTCTTGGACTCCGTCTGCAGAGGTCGACTTCCTGCAGTGTCCTTCTCACTGTCTGATCAGTGGCTCAAACACCAGTTTCCACACATGATCCTTGTGCCGAGTCAGAAGCACCGACCCGTCTGTTTGTCAGTATAAAGTTCTGGACGTAGTGAACTCTTTCTTCTCGTAACTTTTCATTTGGTCATTAGATTTTTGTTATTGTATAACTCGCTGCTTCTTTGTGAGATTCATGTCAGTCTTTCCTCTGGTTATAAAGTGTTTAAGCTCATTTTAAAGTACTGTTTATTGGTGTAGTGATGGAGCCTCCTCCACCTCTTTCTTCCACACTTATGAAGTGTGATACTAACTTTATTTTTCCAAAGCATGAACAAATGGTACAAATTTATGCTGCTTCTGAAAAGTCGTGTAAATAATCATTTGATTCAACACAGTTCTCACTGGAGCGGCCGGCTCTCAGGACAGTCACAAACGAGCAGCAGCACCACACACAGCGCTTCTTCAAGGTCCACGGCTCCACTTCTTGTTTACAAAAACTAAATGAATAAATGATGCAACTCAGGAAACAACATGATGCAACCCAAACTACTCCTGCTGCTGTTCTGCCCCATGCTGAGGCAGCCTCCGCACTGCAGACAAACCCATATCAGGTTGTTTAAGTCTTATTTTCTTTTTCTTCAAAATCTCATTGTAGCTGAAACCTTAGCAAGGCAGCAGGAGATGGCTTTTTTTGGAAAATATGGTTATTAAACTCACACAGTGAATATTTTCTGTCCTCAGCACGAACAGAGAGAAAAAATGTTTTTATTGGTCAGGATTTGAAATGAGAAATGAAAAATATCTTGCTGTCTGCTCGCAAACTTCAAGTCAGCTCTCCAACACATTTCTGCTGTCCTGTACTAAAACTTTGTGTCACAGCTGCTGCAGTGACTTTGCAGACAGGTGGACAAGCAACAGACAACAGGTCACTCGATACTGGTAGGAGACAAGACAACAGGAACGAGAGTCCACAGGTGGACAACACAAACACACTGTGACGTGAGCAAATGACCTGCTGGTATAAGCACAGGTAATGGAGGGAAATAAGCAGCAGGTGTGGAGGTAGGCGGGGAGGTTCTAGTGACTGAGAAGGGGAAACAGGTGAGCAGGTGGGAAATCTGAGGACATCTGGTGGACAGGTGGAGTATGACAGGAATCATGACGCGTGGGACAACAGGTCACTTTTCAGGGGTGATAAAATCACATCAGAAGGTTGGGTTGCTTCAGTGGCTCTGCCCTCAGGACCCCTCTGGTGAATGTAAGTGGTTTAAACAGCAGTCTCATCTCTCGCCTGAGCCGCTGCACATCAGAGCCACTGCAAGACAAATTACATGTAATGATAGGCTGCATGAGAAAGGGATTATCAAAGGAAGAGGGCATAGAATGAAGAGCAGGGGGCAGATGGACGGATAGATTGAGACACATTGCAGTTATAAATTCAAACTGGATGTTTACTTAAATATTTATTGGTGGTGGCGGTGACCTGGAAGCAGAAATGATGTAATATGGCTGAGTTAAACCTCTGCGGGCTGAGTCACACCTGCTTTTTCTTCATGTGGCCGGAGAAGAAGCACAAATATCTGAGATTAAAGACGTGACTGTGACTAAACTGTGATGTTAACACCTGGGATTAAAACCACAGAATAAGCTTCACTGTTAAACTTCATTACCATTTAACATTCCTGACCAGTCCAGCTCCCAGTATAATTGTACTGTAACCAGTTACACACTCTCTACCTGCGACTGACCACACTGCTGACAGCTGATTGTTAGATCTGTCCGTCAGAGCAGGGGGGGGGGTGTGACCTTGCTGTGTAGTTCCTTTCTGGGGTGACGAGGACAGAATTACTGTGTTTTCTTTGGATAAAGGAAAATGTTGTGATGAACAACGCAGAATGGGACCATGGTGAACTGAGAGTGTAATGAAGTGAGTACAGGACGCAGGAGTCAGGGGCACAGATAACTTTAGCTGGACACAGTTTGATGAAGAGTAAGTTAACTCCAGAGGAAGTGGAGGAAACGGAGACAGAGACGTGCAGCAGGACTCGCTCTCCTGTTAACGTCCTGTTAAATTTTAAGTGTGGCTGTGACTGAGGTGGCTTCTATCAACCTGTCTCCACTGTCACTTTATCAGCCTGTTTACTGAGAGAGCTGGAGGGACAACAACTCTGTGTGTGTGTGTGTGTGTGTTTTATCAAAAGCCTGCATAATATATTTCCATATGTATTATACGTAGGTGTATTTGTACACAATATGTGTGTATTTCAATTGTGGCTAATAGAGTGAGCGAGCATTGGTGTGTGTGTGTGTGTGTGTTTCAAGGTAACAGGCCTTGTGCTGTAGTTTATAAGGTTTATTTGGAGGTTTATGTGGTGGCTCTGGGCCTGCATATATTTCAGCAGGAAATGAGGTCATTATCGCCTCCCCCGACTCCAGACACACACACGCACACACACACACGCACGCACACACACCCAGAGAGACATGAGGCTGCATACTTAAACAATGACACCTCTAAACAGATGTCTGTAATTTATATGGATAATCATTAATCCCAAAGCAAACAGCACCCACACACATCCTGCATTACCGTCTCTAACACTTTCCCTCTTACACACACACACACACACACACACACACACACACACACACACACCCGCCCCGACAGTACCAGTTGTCTCTTCATGCAGGTGACCCAGTACACCTAAGGTACTGCCCAGGTGATGCTGCTCAGCTGTTTAACGGTGGATGAGAGCTCGTAGACTTTTCTGCTGATTTCATCCAAGGTTATTCTTTCCTCCACATATCTGAGCCCACACAGCCGCTGACAGTGTCTCATTCTGCCTTTCATTTCCATGAAGCTGAACATATAAATGACAGATTTTATTTCCCTAAAATGTATAATGTTGTGGATGATGAATAATTTCAGAGGTAATGAGTAACGTGTGAACGTGACGTCGCCTTTTCTGACGCTCACCGTCCAGGCTTTGGATAAACTCTGGGGCTGTAAACGTGGGGAACCGTGTGGTGACACAGCAACAGTAAAACAAAACGCCTTCATCTTCTCCTTCCAGCCTCTGCACAGAGACGTCGTCACCCGTCTGTCTCCGTCCTCTTTGCCCACTTGGCTTTTATTGCCATCTGTATTTCAGCAGCTGTGAAGAGCCACTGGAAACCTCAACAACGCTCTCTCTTGTTGAAGTGGCCTTTCCAGCACGAGGCCTCTGTCACCTCTGCTTTGGATGGAATGTTCCCCTTCCCGGGAATGGAGGGGGAGGAGAGAGAGACAAAGACAGACACTGGCAGACTAAAGGTGGGGGCGGGGGGGTAGGAAAGAATCTGTGAACGAGAGGAAAGAGATGGAGAGCACTTACTGATAACCATGTGCAACAATACACAAGATTTCACTGTGACCTGAGAACTGACTGAGTGATTTCAGTGATTATTTCCTTTTTCAGGTTTGAAGTGAGCTCATGGCCGAGGGAGCAGAGATGGTGGAGAGGGAGGCACAGCATCAGGGTGAGGACGAGGACAGAGGGAGACAAAGCACAACACCGTCTCAGACGAAGAGAAATCTGAGGTCAGTCGGTTATTTCACCGTTGTGCCTTTAAGACATAAAGCCCGGTATGACTTATGAATGACAGAGGTTAAAGAAGGATGGTGAAAGAGCAGAGAAAGAAGGACTGAGATCGATCAGCGGGGTTGATGCGCCCAGTGGACCATTAAACTGGGTGTCAGAGACAGGGTTTCTGCCAGCCAAAGTTTCACTGCACCAGAATTTACAGCAGGGCCCGGCCCTAAGCATTCCCATAAAACACCGGGGATCCATTGTTGTACAGGCAGACCCTCGACTGAAGCGGCAGACCAGAGGTGATGGAGCATCACAGCAAAAATACCCAGACAGACGAGAGGAGAAAGGCTGAGATCAGACCTGTGATGCAGACGTGTTGATCAGTGAATCTTTCATGAATGTTCTGACGCGCTGCGAAAAATAAAACCGATGATAACACAACGCCCTCATCTATACCACACTGTGATGGACACACAAGAGGGATGCTCGTACACAACAGTGAGATGAGAGACACACACTCAGCGTGGTGAAAGACTCATCACAGTCACATCAGTTTATTCTTTTATCTTTATCGCTGCTCTCAGTTTAAAAGGTTCATTACAGAACCTGCGTCATGTTTTCATAGTTTGACTCATCAAAATAACAATAACTGTAAACACGCTGACGCACTGAAGTCTGCCCGGCAACAAGTCAACAGTTTAACCAGATGAACTGACAGAGTCATAATCCCACGCTGAAGGTATGACAGGCCAGCGCTGGACAGGGATGTCTGAATGAATGAATGAATGAACACACACACATAACGCTGCAGTCAGTGTATACATTAAAAAAAACACTGACGCCTGCAGGCACTTAACACATCACAAGATAAAGAACAAAACAACAACAAGACAGCAGGTGAATACACAACAATCCACATCACAGAGCGAATAAACAGAAGTCTGTGAACAGTGATGGATGTTTGGCTCATAATTCAGCACTTTTCATTTTCAGAAAACTTTGTCCTCGGATCGTCTGACAGGAGTTAGTTTAAAGTTTGTCCGACTTGTTTCTGTCCACGTCGCTGTGTCTCAGTGAGAGTAAAGTTATTACCAACAGGAACAGTGGTCAGAAGATTCTGGAATTTTCATTGACTCTTGGTGATTGTGATCATTTGATTGGTGCGGAGTGTTGTTTCTGACACAGCCTGAGGACTGCTGCTGAGGAGCTGCCGGAGTTAGCTTCAGTTAAAAATACAGTTTTCATCAAATGAAATTGTGGCTTCAGAACTCTAACCCTAACTAAAGTGAGGGAAAATGGATTTAGATTCCGTAGTTGCTTTGCATTTATTTTACAGTTTCCCACAGAGAGAAGCTCTGAAAAGCTTTTGCTTATTTCCAGTAAAGGAGCGGTGCCCTTTTCGTGACCTGGCCAATCGGCATGCGCTGTAAAGGAAGCTCGGCAGAGGCTGCCAGTCTCTGCACTGATCAGACTGGAGTAAGACACAGGATGAGACGTGCTGTGTCTTACTGTGTCTTACTCCAGTAAAAAGCATTTTGCAGAGTAAGACACAGGATGAGACGTGGTGTTCCCTGAAAGATTTGTACATTTAGTGCAACGAGACAAACGTGATGGGGTGAAACAGCTTCTCCTGGTGCAGGCCTCACTGTGCACACCACTCTATTTAATTAACACTGAAAATCCTGTAAAACGTATTTACATTATGATGCATGAGCACATTTTTGGTCTGTATCCCTCCTCCCTCCTGTTAGAACCGTCTAACATTCACCTGCTCTCTCAGTGTTCGGTGAGTTTCAGTGGCGTCCCCAGTCTCCAGACCGGGATCAGGGTGGACCACCTTTGGGATGTGAACAGGAGATCTGTGGATCCATGAGAACAAAGGGAGGAAGCACCTGGTGTTAGTGTGCTGTTCCTGGTGAAGAGCTCAGTGAGTGTGTATTTGACTGTGAATAGATGAATGGATATCAGGTGGGTGAGAGAGAGAACGTGTGCAGAGACACTGATAGAAGGAGGGAGAGGAAGGAAGTTATCAGCCGCCAAACGTTCAGTTCCATTATCACCTGTCAAAAATACGCCGTCCTGCTGATGAGATGCCATTCTGCTTGGCTGGAGTGAAGGCATGGGCACACACACACACACACACACACACTGTTACAGCCAGAAGTTTGTCCTCAGCTGAATGAAGGAAGAACGTCACAGGTGTTTTTTACCTAATTAGCTCTTTTCTTCCTCATTAATGGGACACGTGTAAAACACAGAGTCATCACGGAAAATGGACCGGCTCCATATGAGGTGACATGTGACTCGTTCCTCGGTGTAGTGACCTGAGGGCAGAATGTGGTGTGACGGCAGGTTCCACTGGACTTCCACCTGAGCAGAGGTTTAATTACCACGAGCGAACACACCTGTGTGGGCCTGCCACAAAAAAACGCTCCACGCCCCCACTGTGTAACTACCGCACAGCCAACCAAAGGACACGCTTCAGATCTACAGAGAAGAAGAGTGAAGAACTGTCAGCGTGGACAAAAGACAAAGATCAGCTGCTCCGACCACAGAGAACACATCTCACCCTCACTGGAACCATCTCAGCTCCTCTGTTTGGTAAGCTATCAGTTCTGTGTGGGTGTGTGTGTGTGTGTGTGTGTGTGTGTGTGTGTGTGTGTGTGTGTGTGTGTGTGTGTGCCCTTTACTTTTGGCGTGCTTCTGGATGCATGTAAATGTGTGTGTCATCCCCTTTATTTACATTTGCATTTGCTTTCATCTGTGAATATATTTTAGTTTGTGTTTGTACAAGTCTGCACTTAATGTGTGTGATTTTCTTTTTGAACTTTGTGTGTGTGTGTGTTTGTGTGTGTGTGAATATGAATGTTCTGTGTTCCTGTGTTAGTGTGTCTGTGCAGACTTGGCCCTTTGTGAAAACCTCACTATGTGAGTGTGTGTCTCGCTGTGTGTGTGTGTGTGTGTGTGCGTGTGTGTGTGTGCGTGTGTGTGTGTGTGTCTGTGTGTGTGTGTGTGTCTGTGTCAGTCAGGGGTAAGTAGGCCACCTGATCCCCTGCTGAATAATTGATGTCCAGTCAGGGAGAGACAACAATGCTGATGATGGTGGGATGGCAGTTTGACAGAAAGCATAAAAGGAAGTGATATATTTAAAAATCATGGCACAGCTGATGGAGAATAAGAAGGAAGAGAGAGAGAGAGAGAGCGGCATGGAAGGGTGTTCGATTTTAAAAGAAGAAAGGGAGGAAGAACGGAGAGAAGAGGCAGCAGTGTGGTGTGAGAGAGTAGAGGGATGAAGGAGAAGGAAGAGAGAGCGGTGAGAGGAACAGAAGCGTCTTGGCACAGCACAACGTGGACAGGTGAGGTGTGAAAAGAGACATTAATGAGATATTAGACATCTGTTAAGTCTCTAACATCAACATGAACACAAACAGATTCAACTCAGAACAGCTGGAGACAGAAACAGAATTTCTCCTTCATCCGTCACACATTCACCCAATACTAATTTCTAAACAGCACTGTGCGTTCTGTCCCTCGGGATGGACTGCTGGTTGTCTCCCAGACCTCCTCTCCGCCTGTCTCCCCCCATGTCTCTGTCAGAGCTTAAGTCTTTAACAGAGCCTAAGTGAAGCCGTTTGGTCATGGGGGGAGTTTTTGGACCAAGGCTAATCCCTGGTGGATCTGCTGATGAGGAGACAGACAGTGTCTCTGCTTCCTGTCTCTGCTCCTCACAGCTGGCTGCTCGCCTCTCGTTTTATTCTGTCGCTTTCACTCTTCTCCAATTCTCTCCTTCAATACACTTCTCTTTTCTCCTTGGCCTTATTATAGTGTCTCTGCCGCTCCTCGTCTGCTGTTCTTCATCTCCTCTCTTCCTCCCTCATTTAATTTCCTTTTCCTCTCTCTCCACCTCGTTTCCTCACACCTTCTCACCTGATCATATCTTTTTCTTTCCATGTTCCATCCATCAAAGAGAAGAGAGGACTCCTCTCTTTGTTTCTTCTTCATCT
This sequence comes from Toxotes jaculatrix, assembly GCF_017976425.1. Lineage (NCBI taxonomy): Eukaryota > Metazoa > Chordata > Actinopteri > Toxotidae > Toxotes > Toxotes jaculatrix. Next base: position 29,907,461 of record NC_054396.1, on the reverse strand, counting down.
CAGATTGTCCTCACGTTGTTGTTCCTCTTTCATCCAACATCTGTCTTCTGTCCTCCATCTTCTCTCCAATGTCTTTCATCACTCGTCTTCTTGTCTCCTCATCCACTTCTTTTCAGTTTTCACTGTTTTTCTCTCTTCCTTCGTTGTTAAACTTCATGTGTCTCATGTTTTTTTCATTTTTCTTTTCTCAGAACTTTCAGCCCTCTCCTGTCTTTTCGGTCTTGTCCGTCTCTCCCCGTGCTGCTTTCCTTCATGTCCCCCCTCTCTCTTATTCACACGTTTGCTTCAGCTTTAACTTTCCTCTCACTTTTTCTAATCTTCTTTTTACACACAGACGTTGAGTCTTTGCCGACTCAGACTCAGACTGAACGTCATTAAGTTGAGATTTATTCAGAGTTTCTAGAAGTTCTTAGAAGACCTGATCTTGAACCACAGGTTTTATGAAATGAAGAAAAACAATCCCATAATACACCACAACATCGTTCAGTTAAACATTTCCTGGGACAACGTGTCCCACGCTGTGTCAGTTGTTAGGGCTGCGTGTGTCCCGGTGCACCTGTCCTCTCTGCAGCTCTGCTCAGGTGATCAGTCATCGATGAGCTTCACCTGGCCTGCTGAGCCAGCGTCACCGCCTTACCTGTGTGAAGTCAAACTCCGCTTCGGGAGCATTTTTTGAATTAGTGACGGCGGCGTTACAGAGTTAGTGTTACACGCATTTATCAGGACTGATGCTCCCATCAACCCTTTAACTTACAGCCATAAATATCTCCTGGCAGAGCACCTGCACACCTGAGCCGCCTTTCTTGTGCTGTCGTGTCGTCTTTTCTCAGAGAAGTTTGAAGTTTGATTTCAGAAAATCTTTCAGATATGAATGATAAAGCTTTTTGGCATCAGTCAAAGAGAGCCTGCTTTTAGCGCCATCACTCTGTAAATCAGAGTTCAGCAGTGATGCTGGGAGAAATTCATCACAGAGGAGAATGAAATCATTTCTCCCACAGTAAAATACAAGGCTGCCACAAGATGCTGAATTTAAAGTGAGGGGCACGAAGGGACTGCAGTAATCTTTCTATCATGATTAATCACTGCCACTAATTGCTCTCTCAACCTACAAGTATAATCTACAGCTGAGACTCAACAGGTTCAGCCATCGTCTCTGAGGCCTGCAGGGAGAAATCACAAACCGAATTACGACGAGGTGAAGCAGGGTTTGGGACAGACTGTAGACTGTAAAAAAAAAAAAAAAAGAGCGTTAAAGGGTGGATTATTCCTTCAAGTGTCCCAGCAACGTGACTAGTTTTAAATTAGGCTCCTTTTGAATTGGGATTTGTCACATCCTTTCAAACGCTGTGACTGGTGAGACTCTATATTCCAAACACTAAAATGAAACACGTCCAAAAAGTCTCATTATCGACAGCGTTTGAGTTTTTTAAGATCAAAATGTTACATGAAACCAGCGGAACGACCGACGATCATCCAAAGTCCAGATTAGAGTTGGGAGCGGGGAGATTACATTGTTACATTCACAGTGAGACAGAGAGGACAGAGGACGGCTCGACCCCCCCGACACACAGACAGACAAAAAAAATCACCCTGTTCCAAAAATAAAAACAAAACGCGTTTTAATTATCTTAACTTGTCAGGCTTTTTGCAGAAATGATTCCCCCGGTTTGAAATCCCTCACAATTTCATACGGCATTTTGTTCTAAGTATGATTGTCACATAATAAGACTGTTTGGGTAATTACACAGCTTTCATATGGGAATTACGTTTGCACTTCATTAAAACCAAGCAGAGAATATAATTGCGTCTTTTCTCCATCTCCTTCTCCTCAATGGTCTCTTACCTCCGTGTCTCTCTGCTTCTTCTTCCTCAAGAATCTGTCTCACATACGTATTTTACACAGATGCATGTGTGTGCGTACACACACACACACACGCACACACACACACACACATTTATTTGAAATTGCAAACAGCTAAGAATAGTGAGCCTCCTGCATCTCTGGGGAGGATTCAGGGTTTTCACTTTGGAAAAACAACACACTGATGATGGCATTTTGCCTGCGAGGGAAACGGCTTCCTCCTCTCCCTCGCTCTCTTTTCTCCGATCCCTCCGTTTGGCAAAGATGATTTAAGGGCTTGTTTAACACAGTCAGAAGCATCTTTGCTTTGCAGAGCAAATGTTGTGTGTGTGCAGAAGGATGTGTGTGTGCAAAGCTTTGTATGTTTTTATGTGTGTGTGTGTGTGTGTGTGTGTGTTGGTGAATAAGTGTGGGCTCATGTGTATTTATGCATAGAAAAGCGTATGCGTGTCAGTGTTTTGCCACAGCGTTAAATACATCTCTCTCTCTCTCGACGTGTTGGCGTATGATGTGTGTGGACGTGTCTCTGAGGACAGGAGCAAAACACTCAGAGAGGACACAACCTCTGTCCGACACTGTTTCCCTCCTCTGTGCTGAGGGAAGCTGTTTCCCTTTGTTTGCATTAGATCTGACCTCGGCCTTTTCTGTGCAGAAAACAGCAAACTGCAGGTCGTCTGATTTATTCACAGACATTCTCCATTTTAAATATTCCTGTCATTGTCACCGTGCAGCCAGGAACACAGGGGAAAGGACCCGGGCGCAGACACAGGAGTCCAGGTCTGCAGGAAACAAAACTCAGGAAATCCAGAACTCAGGTAGCAAAACCACAGTGACCGCCAGGTGAAGAGGAAACTAAACAGACGCGTCTCATTTGGACCTGATCACAAATCAGTTCAGCTACGTGCAGAGAAGGATCATCTCTCCTCCAGAACCTGTTTGATACCCGACACAAACTCCAGATAAATAAAATGCACAATCATCTTAGTTTAATCAGGCTCTCGCTCACACAGCTCCTCCATCCACACACATCATCCAGTGGTCAAACTGACCAGGGATCAGATAAACAGCTTGATGAGAAGCTTTGCTCAGCTGTGGTGATCACAGAGGGAAGGCCCAGTGGAGGCTGCTTCCCCACAGCGCTCGTCCTAACTGGCTCAGATGTGTCTCAAACGTCCACTCGAGGAAATCTGAACAATCAGATTTCAAACTGATCCATTAACAGCTTCTCTGAGATCAGCTCCCGATCCACTGTTTGACGTGTTAATGGAGTCGTGGTGTCACAGGTTCCACTGTTTCTCAGTTGGTCAGTAGGTTGGTTTGCTGCTTTGCTTTTTTCATCAGTGCTGATTTTATTCAGGAGACTCAGATTCAGAGGACACTGGACAGGCTTTGATTCTCTGGCTTTTAATTGTGTTTCTGTTGTGGACATGTGTCTGGACAACACAAACTCATGGCAGTTTGTGAAATACTTATTTTTGGTGTGAAACCTGTTTTTTCGAACTCCAAACTTAAAATGTGAAAACAGTTGGGTGTGACTAACAACTACATCCAGACCGATGCAGCCGACTGCAGACGGTCACAAATATTTACTCTGAGTCCGACAGTCTCTGCAGCCTTTTAGCCTCCCCCGTCCTCCGTCCTCTGTACGTGACGTCGTCTCTCCGCAGCTCGTCAGACTCCCCGGGCTCATTTACCTGCACATTCTGAGAAAGAGGCAGATATGGAGAGGGGGTAATTGAGGGCAGACACACCTTGCTGACCCGTGTGCTCATCCTCAAGACCCTCTCTTCTTGCCAAACGTATTATTAATGCAAAGTGGATTTTAGATCACCATTACTCCTGTATGATTTACTCTGGTGTAATAAATGGGGCATAGTAGTGTTATGAATTCCCCAGAATCGTTCACAGGTCCTTCAGAGCATGTCTCAAAGTTGCACAGGGGCAACGATCTAGAATAAATTATTGCTTTAACAAATGCAGCAGAATAATTCCTGAGATGATAAACGGTATGTGGCGGTTCAGCCGGCGGTTAGAGAGGCCACCGTGTTGACTGAAGGTCACGGGTTCACACCCTGTGAGACACAGTTTCTGTAGCAGAAACATTACAAATCACACAGAGGACGACTGAGCCGGAGACAGCGTGTGGACACAGAGGTCCTCAGAGCCCAGGGTGCTGTGACTCACCTGACATCCCAGGTGCAGGTCAGTGTCTGACCAAAGGAAAACTAAAAACCACATTAGGTCTGATCCACGACACGAAATGAATCACCAGGAAAAGGCATGTTGGTAAAACACAGCTGCGTCGCTCACTATAACCCTGAAAAGCACGATGCTAAGCTAATTATCCCAGCGCCTAAATCTCAGTGAAAACCAAACATAACATTAAACAGCACAACAAAACCAAATCACCACAAACCTCCGAGCTGTTGCTCTGTACAGCCTCAGCTACACCTCGCCATTTCCTGCGTTTGGAGCGTCTAGATTTTGTGATGATGGTGATTAGCTTCTCAGAAAGGCAGCTGTAAATGCACCCAAGACACATTAAAAGCTAATTGGAATCTGAGTGGCTAAATCGCCTCCGGAGTTGGTCTGAGACACTGACAAGCCAGATGTTGTGTACATGTAAATACATGAATCATCCCGTGTGTTGAATAAATAACATCACACGATGAACCGCAGCAGCTGAGGATCCGCAGCATGTGGACAGTTTCACGGTCACAGAGCGGGACGGCGTCCAGGATCTGTTTAACACAATCAGCTGTTTGATTATCGTTTAAACGCAAACGGAGAATTCTAACTTTGGAAGCCGATTTTATCGCTCACAAAAGGCAGCAGGTAGTTTAATGTCAGTCCAGAGACACATCACATCATCTGGTTAACGATCCACTTTGTTAAATCACATCAGGACACAGGCTGCATACGGTACAAATCCCATGAAATAAGGTGATAAATGCTGTTTCAGCCTCACTGCAGTCAGACAGAGCAGGTGCTCAGTTCAGTTCACTGCCTGAAACCCAAACCCATCGCGCCCAGTGATGGTTCCCAATCCCGGAGAACCGTTTCTGAAAGCACCAACGTTCATTACACTCAAAACAGGATTTCTCTTTAATGTCTTAAATGAGTTTCTCCAAATTCTTTCGGCTCATTTCTGAAGTTGTTTCCTCTGGTGGCGGCTTGTCACAGCAGCTCCAGTTCATTCACCCGTCCTCCACGAGTGCTGCAGTTGCCATGGCAGCCGTTCCCTCGTCAAACATTACAGTAAAACTGTTTCTGTGGCTGTAGTCTTTTTTTTCTTTTACATCAGGGTTCAACAGGTTTGCTTACTTTAAAAAAAGAAGAGGGTGAGTAAAAACATCGGCCCACTTTTCCATCACAGTCGAATCTGCTCCCTAAGTATTTTGCACTTTCAGGCATTTAGTGTCAGATTTTCTCTTATTTTGAAAGGAGCTTGTGTCAGACAACTTCTGTCATCTCCGCCAAATTTTGATTTCAGGAAATGTGGATTTACTGTTTACCAGACTGTACGCTCTGCTGGAGACTCTGTGCAAGTCTACCACACACCATAGTAACACATTACATCCATTCATACTCACAGCAAACACGCTCAGAATCTCTAACTGTTAAAGTCAGAGTTGTCGTCGTGAGCACACCTGGTTTTCTGCACCTCACACCTTTAATCGTCGTGACGAACGCTAGAATGAACTGTGAATCTGGGTCTCTCACCTTTTCTGGAAAAGAGAGAAAGAGTGCACAGACAAGTGTGATCAGGGTTTTACTGGAATTTCTCAGTGACACATCTCCACCTAGAGGCGATTACAATAATTACACCTCACCTGTACAGTCAGCTAGAGCAGCCACGGCCCTCAGGCTTATCTTCAGACTGCAGGAGGAAGTGTAACGCTGAGGTCAGAGTTTTGGTGTGTGTTTCCGGGTGTGTGTTTTCAGGTTGATGGGAATCTTTTTTTTTATTTCCGACTGTTTAAATAGAAAATGTGCACATGGAGTTTGACACATAGAGACAGACAGTTGTCCCTGCTGATGATCAGGCTGCACAGGGAGAAGATGCAGGCTCTGTGCTGGAGGGTTCGAGCCCAGTAACAGAACAAACCACTGAACCACTGTGTCGCTCAGCTTATCTTCAGCTTATTGATGCCACAATATTCAAATTTCTGGATTCTGCAGATGTGAATTTCTGAGACTGGAATCTGAAAGTTGCATTTTTGTTTTTTTCAAACCTCTTTTTGAAACAGCGATGTCTGATCTGTCCAAAGTTCAATTAAATTTAAATTTAAATTTGAGGACATGTTGAAATTTAGCAAAAACTCATCAGCTCCTCCGTGACAAGGTTTTCTTCCTTCATTTGTCCTGAGCACGCAGGCTTTTATAGACGTTTTCTGACCAATGCTCAAAGTCTCGGAACAACAGAGATTATTTCTGGGTTTGTACATTCACTGTTTTTTAACCCAGCCAGGATCAGTGCAGCTCGGCTCCGCTGACCGAGGCCTGTGACTGTGATCCTGCAGCGTGTTCATGCACAGCTGTGTATTTGTATTTACACTCTGAGTTCAGTGTGTTTGTGTGTAGGTAAAGCACAGACACACCTGGGTGTGTACTGCTCTGCGTGTATTTAGGTCTTTGGACTCTGTTGAAAGTGTTGCAGGGAATTTAATTGATTTCAGGTATAGACTTACATTATAAACTCTGCTGTGATGATGATTTCCATACAGTATTTGCTTTTGTTTGTGTAATAAGTAAGATAGAAGGAATTTAACAGAGACCAGCTCACGCATCACTGCCTTTTATGCACTGAGCTGCTGTACAACCTGTGGAGAATCCTGCCTCGGATAATAAAAGAAATGAGAGAGTACATTCGTGGCAATGAGGTTGTTAAACTGCTCTTCCCATTAAAGACGCTTCATTGAATTAAGTTTAACTCTTGAGGCCAAAGAAAACCCTGAGTTCCTCAGCATTACAGAGGATATTTCTCTTTTTTCCTGCATCTCTCTTTCACTTCCCCATCTTCCTCCTCATCTTTCTTTATCTCCCATCCGTCCCCTCTGGGTCAAGAGCACCATATCATCTGATCTGTCTCCACTCTGATGTTGATGCAGTAAAGGCAGAAAATAAAACCCATAAAACCGTTATGGCTTCAGTGCCCCCGGTAGCGACGGCAGCCCGTTCCATTCCATCGCGGGCTCTCCTGAAAGAGACCTCGGCAGCAGCTCGTTGCTCTGCTATCAGGTGAAAACCTGCCACGTTTAGGTTTGTGAAAAATTATTTTCAAAAGTTCAGCTAAAAAAAAAACGAGACGTCCTTCAATTGGATATCAGCCAGAAGAGACAGATTCAAATCAAAAAGCTTCTTTGCCACCGTCATTGTGAAATTCAGTGTTTCCACTTTCAGACATGAAGGGTCAGCTCCATTTTTTTTAGTGCCGGTCCCTGCTGGCGTGTTTCCTCACATAAAAATCATCCCAATGAGATCAGCTCAGTTTTCAGAATTTATATTTGGAAAAAGCTGCAGAGGACAGAGGCTTTTTACAGCTGCAGAGAGCGGAGAGAGTGAAGCAGAGCAGCAACCAGAGAAACCGAGAGCTGAGACTCAGGCTGAAGCTCTGTGACGACGAAGGAAGCTTCAGCTGATAAACCTCTGTAGGTTCACACTCCTCTCACTCTGTCACACAGCACCATTTCATTCACTCTTATTTACTGATTATAGCTTCTCTGACAACACAAGGTTTTCACCCGACGTCAGCGACATATAATGTGTATGTGACATGTTATTGTACAGGATCATGTTCCTGTGGGTAAAATGCTGATTATGACACAGCTCACAGGCATGAAGAAGGGAGGAAAGAGGAGAGGAGCGCGGGGGGGGGGGGCGGGGTGGTGAAGAGGCAGACAGTGAAGGAGGTAGAATAAAGGACAAGATGAAGAAAAATGATGGTAGAAAAAACCCTGGAGGCTTTGGGATAGAGAGGAGGAGGAGAGGAAGACAGACGATAGGAAACACGTAAAGAAAGTAGGTGATTTAATACATGTTGACACGTTTAGAGGGGAAGAGACTCATCTGATGCCAGCGGGATTTCTGAAGGTGATCAGAGAACAATAAAGGTGAAGAAGGGATCACTGACTGCCTCAGCTGATGGAGCCTTTTCCTCCTGTGGTATCAGAAATAAATTGGATTTGGATTTCTAAGAGTGAGAGGTGGAGAATGAAGCACAACTGAAACAAACAGATGGTCAGATGCAGCCCAGATATTCAGCAAATGGGTGATTCAGCCCATTCTGACACTGCAACACAGGAAAACACGACATACAGAAATAGAGGAGGGAGAGCGAGAGGAGCAAGAGCATGAAAACATGTCGGGAACTCAATAATTTAATGAAAGGAAAACTCTGCAAACCACAATTTGTTTGACTCTTTCAACCACAGTCTTCCCCTCCAGCTTGGATGTTCTTCCCAGCCTGTCATTATATTAGCACTGCTGTCTTTACATGTTTAGCTTCCTGCACCTTCAGTGGGATGTAAAGGAGTAAGAGCAGCCTACTGAGTCATACTCGACTGAGCCAAGTGGAAAAAAAGGAAAAGAAAAACCTTTTCTGCACAGGACTAACATCACCTGAGGCTTCTGCAGATCTTCAGTGATTTAAATCCTCTGAATCCTGCACGGCTGCAGCTGGTGAAGGAGAAATTCCAGTGAGGACCGTCCACTGTGCAGGTCTCTCAGGGAATGTGATGATTTTCTTCTTCTTCATATTTGTATTTTCTAAGCGTGGCTCGGGGCAGCACAGGAATCATGACGGTATCTTTGCTTTAAATCACACTAAAGATTTTACAGCTCATATTTTCAGAATAATTCACTTTATTCATGCTGCGCTTCGTTCCACAGCTAAGGACGGCAGTAACATCTGCAGAGACTCTGTGTTTCTGACCACAGCACTGAAAACCTCACTGCAAATTACACACAGCATTCTCAGTATCTGTGGTTCTGTACTGAACTCCCTTTATAGCTCCTGTTTTCTTTGTTAAATCAAGTTACTCTTCTTTTCATCTCTTGAGTTTTGGTGGTGCGTTTCCTGTTTTATTTTGAAACCTTGTCCTTAGTGTATCTGGTCTTAGTCTACTTCCTGTCTTTGTCTGGTTTCCCTCCTTTTTGATTGTTTGCCCCGCCCTTCTTGGTTTCACCTGTGCACAGGTGTGTATTGAAGCCTCGTTCCTCCCCCTGTTCCTCTGTTTGTCTGTGCTCCCTCTCGTGTTTGCACCTGCTGTTGCCTCCTGCATCACTCTTCTGTTTCCCTTGTGGTTTCCTCTGTTTCTCTAAGGACTTTCTGTTTCTGGATGTTTTCTCCATTGTGGATGATTTTCAGTTAAGTTGTAGTTTAGTTTCCTGGCCCTTTGTTTGCCAGTGATTTTCAGTTAAATAAAGGACAGTATCAGTATCTGTTTGTTTCGGGTGTCTGCGTGTGGGTCCTCTTCCTCGTGGTCGGGTGGTGAGTGGCCCGGTCAGAGACAGGGTGAGTGGGTGGGTGGGTGCTATGGGAGACTGCTGTTTGTTTGCAGAAGAGGTAAATGAGTTTCTCTGCTAATGAGCATCAAATTCATCATCAGCGGAGCCCATCGTGATGGGAGGCCGTGGAAATAATGTTGAAGAGAGAACATCAGCAACTAACTGATGTAAAACATAAATGAACATGACAGTGAAACTCAGATAAACACACAGAGAGCTCACACTGAACCTGGAGAGAGAGAACGACACAACCAGTGGATCCAGTGGAGTGAGGAGGTGTCGTCCTCTCTGCTCCCAATTAACTATTTACAACTTAAGATTAGAGACGATGTGAATTATTAACACGGTGCTCGCTGCTGAGACACACAGAAAAAAGGGGTGAGAGAAAAAAGGAAGAGGTGCTCATGGGGGAACGAGGGAAGAGGAAAAGGAAAAGAACGAAGGAAAAGAGAGTAAATGGATTCATGGATGGAGAGGGGATGATAGTGGATTAGCAGGGAATAGGAAGGAGGGAGAAGCTGGAGGTGACATGAAACACTGAAGTCCTGGGGAAAGAAGAAGAAGAGAGGACAGCCCAACTGGGCGAGAGCTGAGAGAGAGAGAGAGAGCTGAGAGAAGAAAGGAGAGAGGGAGGAATGGGAGTCTGGGGAGGGCTGACAGAAAGGAAATGATACAGGCTTAGAGCAGGAGAGGACGGAGAAGCAGGGAAGGGATTGAGGCGAAGGACTACAGCTCACCAGGGACTCAGGGAGGACAAGACGGCTTTAGCTGAGGAGAGGAAAGAGAGCAGGGGAGTCTGGGTGATGGAAAGACTCAAGAGGTGGAAAAGATGGGAGAAAAAAAACAGGGAAGAGGGAGAGAAGAAAAGAGAAAGAGGAGTCAGTGCGGAACTGAAAGAAAAAAAAAACAGTCCCAGTGGAGACGAGGAGGCACAGTGAGCACGGCAGACCTAACTGGCTTACAGAGACACAGTCCCTTCAGCTAATCCCTGACTGTGTGTCAGGTCAGACTTTACTTCATGACTCTTTTGCCAAAGTTCTGTGGCACAAATCTTCTCTCTCGACCCACATTTTCCCTCCTCAACATGTGACGTGTGTGTGTGACAATCTGCAGACACAAACCATCGTTCCAAACACACGAGCTCACACGGTTCACAGAAGACATGGGACACGTGATAATGTCAGTCTGTCAGGGTTTCTGTCTGTGTCCCCACAGCCTCTGTGGTCCACTGGTCCCCAGCGCCTAAAAGCCTGGTGTGTCAGCTTCCTGGACCCACAGCAGCAGCCTGCGCCTCACCCTGAGCACCAGCAGCCATCATCTCAGCTCGTCTCCTGTATTGTCTGCTGTCTGTCCTTCTGTCTCCCAGCCTGTTACTTCTCCTTCTGCCCATCATCACCCAGTTCCTCATAATCAGAGCTGTCTTATTTTGGGGCCATTATAGTTGTTTCGTAGAACTCGATTCGTCTGAAGATCATTGTCTCTGTTCTTCAGGCAGAGTCTGTACCTCTGAACCTGATCCTGAACCTGAGCCTGATCCTGAGCCTGAGCCTGAACCTGATCCTGATCCTGAGCCTGATCCTGAACCTGAGCCTGAACCTGAGCCTGAGCCTGAGCCTGAGCCTGATCCTGAGCCTGATCCTGAGCCTGATCCTGATCCTGATCCTGAGCCTGATCCTGAGCCTGATCCTGAGCCTGAACCTGATCCTGATCCTGATCCTGATCCTGAGCCTGAGCCTGATCCTGAGCCTGATCCTGATCCTGAACCTGAGCCTGAGCCTGATCCTGAGCCTGAGCCTGAGCCTGAACCTGAGCCTGAGCTTGAACCTTAACCTGTTACATCACAGCTTGTTGTTGAAAGATTTGTGGCTCCTTCCTGTTCCTCCACAGACCAAACCTGCATCTGTCCGTCTCTCAGCGGCTCCGGACTCTCTCCAGAGCCTGTGTCCCCAGCTCGATGGCAGCCCTCCCACAAGGTCCCATCTCATCTCCAGTGGCTATGTCCAGTGCTGAGCCCAGGATGTCCTCCAGAGCTGCTTCGTCTGCTGCTCCAGTGCCTGGGAAGTCCTCCGGACTGCTGTTTGTAAGTCCAGGTAGTTTTACTGTCACATCCATGTCCTTTTTAAACATCATGCTGTTTGTCAGATGGGGCATCTACGAATATAAACAATGACATGAACTATAAAATATGGAGAAACAAAAATTAAGGTCAGTCTTTGAACTGTGCTGTTCTTAGAGTCTCGTCCCTGTTTGGTGAGACACAGCAGACGTCCACCTTCAGGCCTCTGAGCGTCTGCTCTGGTGGTTCGTGTCTCAGAGATTCAGCTGTGATGTAGCACATTACCCCGACAGTCTGCAGAGAATTTCAGCAATAACATCCTCCGCTGTTTCCATTCATTCATTCATTCATTCATGTTTTGCTGACTTTGTGTGTTCTCTTACAGCTCTATCAGTCTTCACAATGATACTGTCACACACACTATATTAACACCAATTAGCTGCTGAGTGCAGCCACTGAGTGAGCGTGTTCTGTGTGTGTGTGTGTGTGTGTGTGTGTGTGTGTGTGTGTGTGTGTGTGTGTGTGTGTGTGTGTGTGTGTGTGTGTGTGTGTGTGTGTGTATGTGTGTGTGTTTCTGTTGTCTGTCTGAGATTAAAGCTGGAGTCCTTCCAGAAATAAACACGCTACACAAACAACAGACAAAGGAGAAAAAAAAGCCCAACAGTTTTTAAGACACTTAAAAAAAATAAAGAATTAAAAGAAAGATACACAGTGGTGGGATATAAATATTCAAAGCAAGCTCCCTAACAATAGAATATTTAATAATAGCCAGAAGACTTTTAAAGCAACATCCGTATGTGCTTAATGAATTTAAGATTTCAGGCTCTGAATTATTTATTCTGAACAAAGATTTGTCCCTGAATGACCTTTCCTGGTTTAATGAAGGTTAAATAATTAAATAAATGTGAGACTGTTTTGCCCTCAGGGCTGCTTTTATCTGACCTGGTGAATATTCTTCACCAGATTATCAACAGGCTTTCTTCCAGAACAATGCCTCCTGAGAAGAAGAAGAAAAAAAGAAAGAGAGATCAGGATGAGCATGACTCCCTGACATCTAAGATACAATTTAATGAAATGCTCTGGACTCATGAATGGATTTACAGTCTGGGGCTTTTTCTAACCATGGCACCTGTATGTTATACATATACTGTATATTATATATTATATATAGCTTATATATCCAAATGATGTGTCCATGACTCCCTGAGAATATTAAGAAGTAAATTCTATTATGTAGAAGCATAATTTACCATCGCAGACATGATAAAGCTTCCAGAGAACATAGTGAAAGAACATAATGACTTGTTTATGTTTATGTTTATGTTTATGTTTATGTTTTTTTTTTAAGGATGATCCCACTCACAGAGGAGAACTGACCCGTTACGTGGCTGTGAGCTGCTCGTTACTGTTGGTGATTGATGATGATAATGATGTTTTCAGGCTTCTTGTTGATCCTAGAAATGATGATAGCAACGATCATCATGGCAGTGACCATGATGATGCAACAGAAATCATAATAATGAACAATGAATAATGTTTCCAGCAGAAAACGAAGACATCAAACGTCCTGCAGAGCTCGTGGGAGCTGTGCTTTTCAACACGGGACAAACGTGTGACCTGCAGTGACGCACAGATGTGTTCAGAACGACACTTCTGTTTTTAGATTGAATCGACTGCAGATTGTTCCTTGTTCATTACACGGTGATGATTGTAGGGGCGGTGTCAGTGGCGACGACAGTGATCGTGGCGATAACTTGGCCTGTGACAGTGATTATGATGAAGAAGGCAATAACGGTAACGATGGTGGATGGTGGATGGCTGAGGGGAGCTGTGGAGAGGAGATGAACGAATGAAACGTCTCACACATAAGAGAAAAAACACTGCGCCTGATGTTCTACCTGATCTGCCACAGAGACAGGGTGACTCCGAATACACAACATGAAATACATCATGACAAATCGTGGCTCAACAACATGAGATACAACACAACCAGCACCACATTGTGTTGTAAATAATACACACTGTGTTGCATTGTAACACAATGGAGAACTGTGTGTTTCCTCTCAGCAGAGATGGATCTGTCAGGAGCTGATCGCCTCTCAGACGATCACCGGTTCTGTCTGTGTGTTTGTGAAAGTCACATCGGCGTCTCGGTTTCGATGGATCGATGGGACTCCACGATGCAGATTCCTTGGTGCAGATGTCGCCGGGGCCCAGAGGGTAAATCCTGACAACTCCGGTGATGCTCTGACTTTTCCTGCAGGTCCACATCCAGACTGATATTTGTGGTTTTTGAGTGAAAGATTTCAACAGTTAATATTCAAATGTTGTCTCTAAAGGAATGACTGAATGTGTAGTTTAACCATGTTTCACACAGCGTGTCCTGTACAGTGAGTACTCTCAGGTGAAACTCACCACCCTCCATTGCAAGACATCAGCAGGTTTGTCTCAGTGTTCAGAGGATCAGTGGATTCTAAGTGTCTCTCTATGATCCGTCTGTTTTTCCACCTCTTCGGTTTCCTCCTTCTTTCCGTCTCCCTGTTTCTTTCTCGTCCCTCTGCCTTCACCTCTTCCCTCCTGACTGGGGATTCCACTTCGGCCTTGAGCAGTAATTTGGATTCCCATCGGGGTGTGCGGTGTTAGGAGTGTCTTTGAAGCAGACGCCCCCCTCCACCCTCCTCCACACATCCTGGAAGCTGTTATCCTCATATTAAACACTGTTATGGAGCCGCTGTGGCCTTGATGTGTTGACCAACCTTGACTCTTTGATTTAATCCATCTTTGGTTGATCACACACAGAAGCAGCGTGTGCGTCTGCTCTCTTAACTCATCCATTCACGCTCACTCACCCTTTTGCAATCCTCATACGCACCTATACTCAAACCTCCCCCCGCCACACACACACACAGACACACACACACAATGACTCGCACACAGACACACTTCAAAGTGAATTAGGTTCAACAGACTTAACACTTAACAGCTTCAAAGGAGAAGAGCCTGTTTTGCATGAGACAAACTTTTATTGAACTTCATGGTTTGATGTCTGTTCTTTTTAATTCTCTTCCTCTTATAGATGTGAGGCGACAGGACATGTCAGATTTTTTTTTTCAACTAAACACTAACATCCCACCTCAGGTGATGTCAGAGTTAGGAATGAAATAAAAGGTACTACTTTTTTTTTTCCCCACAGGTCTGTACGTTCCCAGGTGGAGTTATCTGTAAGGCTGTACACAGCTCACAAAAGCTGTAGGAAGTTCAACAGGAGCCACGGGAACGAGCGCTGGTCTGCTGGTAAACACAAACGTAAACAACGCAGGTTTGATACTTTTTAGAAAAAAATCACTTTTGCAAATGTTTTACCAGAAAGGAAACAAACACGACTGCTTGTTTACATGAAAACTCCACCCGTCTTGGACGTGAGGCCTCAGTGATCTCCCTCCACACATCTGGAACAGCTGTGTTCCAGGTCGAAGCGGATGGCTCAGCCGTCGCAGGCCTCTGCCTCGGCTCAGTCACGATGCTCTTGTTCTTTATAATTCTAACGTTGTCGTCTCGTCAGACCAGATGACGCCTGAATCCTCGTCACATCAGCTTTAGTTTCCCACCAACATCCAGAGCCTCGTGTTCGGATCGACGTCATGTTGCTGTCATGGAGACGGACTCTTGTTCTGTTGTTCTTGTGCTGCTTGGGCTTCCAGATGTTGCAGAGTTGGGTAAATTTACCTTTAACTTTCCACAATGTTTCCGTGATCGTTTTCTGAAATACAAGAAATACATGTCGATAAATCCTGAAATGAAATATTTCATCGTTTTTAATCAGCAGGTCTGGATTTAGAAAACAACCATCGCTGAGTGGCAATGATTGGAGAACTTCTGTCCGGATAGATTCGTCAGATTTTGAGGATCTTTTTTTTTGGTGGAAACGGAACAAAACTAATCCAAAAGAAATGAAAGACAAAAGGAATGAAATCTGGCTCAGGGTGAGGAGCAGAGAGGACACGGCGCACTGGAAATAATAACTTTAATGATAATGAGATTTAGTGTAAGTACTCTCTCAATAATACATCATTGTGAAGTACCTGGAAATATGTGGAGAGCAGCTCACAGGAGCATTAAAATGTAACACCAGGAGTCATTAGAACAATTTATTAGAACAAATCCATTATAAATCCTCCTAATTTCCAGCGTGGCGTTAACAGACGGCCTGAGGTGTTCAGGGAACAGAGCAGCTGAGACGTCGAATGCAACCGGAGGGAACAACACACGCAGGATTTTCACTTTTAATTCAACTATTTCACAGGGAAATTTATTGTGACATAAACATGAGCATAAATACCAGTGTAAGTCAGGAATGCTGCAAGGAATGCTGGGCCGTCTGACACTCTGATGCGTCTAACGATTAGTTCTTCGGCAGTTCTTAACAACTCTCAAGGTAACTGGCTTCTCTTGTGCCGGCCGCTCTCTGACTGTTGTGATTCTGTATCGATCCACTGAGGGATTTCTTTCTTTTTATTTTCCTCCGCTGGCCGAAGCACTGACTCGGTGGGATCGGTGTCTTGCTCGAGAACAGTCCGTCAAACGAGGGGTTGAACTTTGCCCCTCTGCTTGAAAAACTGCCTCCCTGGTTATTTAGCTTTCAGTCACTCGTCATTGTGACTCAAGGGTCTGCAGGTGATTTCACTGTCTTTCATAATAAGAGTTGAGATCTCAAAAGAAAAGAAGGCGGAGAACAGAGACAGTGTATGTGGAAAACAGATGGAAAATATAAGAGCGAGGAGGTCGGACTGGATGGATGGATCCAAAAACTCTGTCGTTCACTTCCTGATTCTCTCCGACACTCTGCTCTGGTTTCTTGTGTTCATCACCACTATCGTTCCCTCACAGTGTTTGATTCATGGAGCCACCAACCATAAAAGTTTGGAGTGGACACCTGCTCAGTTTCTGCTGCTGCCACGTCCCTCCAGCACGAGCAGTGAGTGAAATGATTCTGCTCTTCCCAAGGTCACAGAAACATTTCGTATTAGACAAGAAGAACAATCTGCAGTTATTCCATAGCATCGCTGATTAGCTCTTGTATTGCCCTTTATAATATTTTGTATTAAGCAGCGATTGCCTCTTTCCAGCGGTCAACAAAGAAAATTCTTTCACATGTTCCCTCAGCTCAGTCCACAGCCTGAAAGGGTTCATCTGTGTCACGTGGCACCTCGTTCTCTGCCGTTCACAGAGCTGATGGGATTAACAGAAGGTAAGCATGATGATTTCCATCAACCTCACATCTCTGAAGGGGAAGTAATGAGTTAACAAGGGTACGAGAGAGCAGTCGTCTCTGTGAGACAACGAGTATCAGAGGAATCATTGTTATGGATGTGGAAACATTTCTCTTTGATCTGAAATCACCTTTTTTTTTATTTTAGCCTTCGTCCTGCTTTAGCAGTCGTTTTCCTTCATGCTGTTTGTCATGTGACACCTTTCAGAAATGTGATGTATTGTCAGTATGAAGACACTGGCACACACGCCCGGACCTGTCCCATTTCATCCGTCCACATTACCATAAACATAAGAAATTTGCTAAACTGATTTTATGACTTTTATGACGATTCAGTTTTCTGAGATTGTCTAAACTTCTTTTGCAGCAGTAGCGTCGACCGGCTCGTTAGATCCCACCCACCTGGTTCACAATGCAGGTCGAAAGAAACACATTCATTATTTAGCAGCTCACTCAGACTGGGTGTGTGCCCGGAGCTGAATGTCCTGCTTGCTTTGTGTTGTGGCTGGAAAACAAAGCTGAGCAGTGAGTGTGTAGAAAGTGGGATTTCTTCTGTCTTACATGTGTAAGCCTCACAGAGCGTGGGATCTATCTGGATTCATTTGTTACCCGCAGGCAAACACCTCAGAGTGGATGTGCATACTTAAAGAGTGTCATTGATTCCAGTGAGGGCTACTGCTCCCACTAAGCCTCATTCCCCCGGATCTGGCGAGTCCTGTTCTTCGGGGCGTGATGGACAGCCGCCTCTCCGGTCGAGGTGATTCAGCAGCTGAAACAGACGAAGGGTGGCGTCTAAACTGGTGAATAAATTCAGCCAAACCTGGCTGCAGTCACACCGCAGTCATCTGACGATCAGGTGGGCGTCACTCCTTCCTCTGAGCGCCGAGGGTTTGACTCCGCCGACTGTCTCGGCCCAGCTCCTCCGTTTAACGACTAATTGTCGGTGTGAGCGGTTTGGAAGAGGACGGGCAGAGCTCAGTGAGCAAACGGAGCCAGGATGTTCCGCTCTGAAGCGCTCGGACCTCGTGCTTGTTGACAGTGCTCAGAGACACCTGAGCAGCGGGGCCTGTTGTTTTTCCTTCTGTATTCTCTCTTCACGTTGAATCTCTTTTTGTTATTTGTTTTCCTTCCTGGTTGTTTGAAGGTGACATGTTCTTCTGAGGCTCTTAGATTTTCTTTGTTTTCAACCTGCACAGAAAAACAAATTGTTGTTTGTGCTGCTTTTGTTTTTCTCTTTGTGTGTTCAGTGGTGAGCTCTTTGGCGTTTGGATGGAGGACACACGAGGAGCTGACGGCTTTGGTGATGCTGGCGTCTCCCATGCAGCATCATTCTCCATCGGCAGCATGAGCAGGTGATAAAACTGACCCCAGGACGAAGGAGGAAACTCAGTTTTGACACAACAACGTCTCAAAATAAATAAATAAAACCTCCTGATGAGGACACACATTCACTTTCCTCCAAGCATCACAGGTTTAGGAAGTTTAACGTAAAAGCACCGATGGTGAACAACAGAATGAATCCACTGATGTTGGCAGAAAATAACAAACAGTGGCCGAGAACTTAACACAATGAAAACCAAACTATAAAAGCAGAAACATTAAAATTACAGGAAGTAATAAGAACAACAACATTTCCCAAAAGAGGAAAACAAATCAAAAACAAGAGTCAATTAAACAAGTTCCAGATCCTGATGTTTTCAGCATTTTTCCTGAGAACGTGGTGAAACCTGGTTAATCACAACCCTGTGCACAGTTTTTCACGTTGTTCATATTTCTGATTGTGAATTCACAGGTTTGTGTCACCGCTCCACGTCCAACCGCTCTGTCCTTTCTGTTCCAGGGGAGTCACCTCAGGCTGAGGATGAGCCCAGTCTGGTTTCTGGGTTCCTGGACTCCGCTGCGGTTTCCAAGCTCCTGGTGATCAGGTAGAGAAGCTCGTTGTCCTCAACAATGGCACTGCACAAAGACCACAAAACACACAAACATTCACACAAACATTGACACACTCTGTGAACGTGTGTGTGAGCATATCATGTACCCTCCACCTCACCTCACCTTCCTCTGCCTCTCAGTGCCTGAGGAAAACAACTTTCATTTCAGAGTCTTTTTGTGGTCATAGAGCGCCATCTGCTGCTGGCTGAGGACACTCAGTGTCCCCTCTGTCTAATAAGACATTTGTTTTGACTTCTGTTTTTTCTGAGGATGCAGTAACAAAGCAGAAAGTCGTGAGCATACAGACATTTTCTCATTCGTACCCACTGACACTCGTCCATCAGCTGTCACAGAGCAGCTTCTGTTTGTCTCAGACACTTGTTTATTGACTGAAATGTCCTAAAAGAAAAAAAACTGCTAGAGTTTTTATTTACAGTAGAAGCAGATAATTTACTGTTTTCAATACACAAGGAAACAAAAAATATATGTAAAAAATGTTTAAAGACATATGTAAGAGGCACAATCTTATAAATGTTTTTTTCATTTTGTCATCACAAGAAAAAAAAAATCCCTGAACTCTTGAGAGTTACTTACTTTAATCTTTGTACGTGTGCGTTGTGTGAGTGTTCAGGTCGTTTATACTGAAGCTTATAATAACTCAGTGACCTAAAGCAGCTGGTGGCGTGATAATCTTCCTTTGTTCTCCATGAACTCAGATTCCATTACAGTAAAAAGAAGAGCTGCTCGTTACTGTACAGACAGTATACGTTAGAGAAACCTGACCTGAAGCCAGTCAGTTCTCACCTCATGTCCTCACCTGAGACAAATCCTCCACAGATCTCCCTCAGGAGTGAAACCAATCAGCAGTTCATTGATTGATTGATCGATTTGTATTTGTTTTAGATGTAAACGTTGTGAACTCGCGTCTCATTTAGAGTAATGGACTGTAAATGCTCAGAGGGCAGGTGGTGGCTGAGTCTGACAGTTTATTAGAATAGCTTCTTGTTGTTTGGCGACCTCTAGCGGCCGCAGTGATAATGACAGGAGGAATACAGGAAGTCAGGTGATGCACGTGAAGTCCGTGTCATGCTGAGGTGAACGGACGGTCAACAAAACACAGGACTTTCATTCAGACCGTTCTTTATTCTGCACGTGAAACTGATAATCAACGTTGCTGTCTTTCATCCATGACAGTTTCAGAACCTTAACAACATGCATACTATTGTTACCATGACGACGAAGGTCGTCAGCAGGTCCTGCTGCCTCCTCTGGGTCCTATCTGAGGACAGGTGCAGGTGACCCGTGTGGACTTTTAGGCTGGAGGACACGTTGGACAGAGTCAGAGCATGATTCATGAAATTTAAAACATGTAATGACTGAATGAATGAATGAAGTGATGATGATGAACAGTGATCAGTACACACACACACACACACACACGCTGACTGACTGAGGAGTAAAGTGAACGCACACCATGGATGCATGATTTCATACTGTTATGCCGGCTTTGGTCTGCAGGGGGCAGTCTCTCCCTGCATAACACACCTGACATACTGTAGTGTGTCTTCCCTTCTCTATCTATCTATCTATCTGTCTGTCTGTCTGTCTGTCTATCTATCTATCTATCTATCTATCTATCTGTCTGTCTGTCTACAGACAGACTCATTTCATATCTGTATCTCCTTCCACTTATTGTCAGCATAGTTATATTAGGAACACATTCCCTGTGTGTGTGTGTGTGTGTGTGTGTGTGTATGTGTGTGTGTGTGTGTGTGTGTGTGTGTGTGTGTGTGTCACACACCTGTTTAGACATTTCTTTCCTACCTCTTTAGGGCCTCTTCAATATGTCACTGCTCCTCTTCACACTCACCCACTCACTCACTCACTCAGTCACACACACACACACACTCACCACACACACACACACACTCACCACACACACACACACTCACCACACTCACACACATACACACACATACATACACACACACACTCACACACACACACTCACCACACACACACACACACACACACACACACACACACACACACACACACACGGGGGCTGCTCCTAATATAACTATGTTAACAATAGCTGTAGACAAACACACAGCCCCATTATGCTGCAGCGATGGCAGCGTTCTCTCTTCATACTCTCTGGTGGCTGGGACACACACCAGGGCAGTGTGGGGGAGCATGGGACAGCAGCTGTTTCTGATCAATATCCAATAATCAACAATGCATTTAGCAATGCGCAATAATCAAATGCATGTGTGTTGTGTCAGGTAGGAAATACCATGTCACTGTGTTTATTCAAACAACATTTAACATTGAACAAAGTCAGAAACATGGAGGGTGTGAGTGTAACAGCAGGTGGTTCCTCTGAATCCCATTCATATCTATTCTATCATAGTTTTATGTTTTATTTTAAACTTTATAGATTTTTCTTTTTGTTTTCTTCAGATATTTGAAATGTGAAAGCTGATTGGTTTTAATGTGAATCGAAAGTCATTTATAGATTTCTCTAATGAGGAACATGCCTGAAAATAATAAAATAATAAAATAAAAATAATGATATTAACAGCTGTTCATGTTGACAGTTCATTAAAACAGAACTTTCTGTTGAGTCCAGTTAAGTTTTGTGTCACAGAGGAAACCTTCCCTGAAACTCACTGTGGTTTTATGTTGACATCCAAATAAACAGGCTCAGCTCATTAAAAAGCACAGACAGTGTGATGCAGGATGAGACTGAGTCTGCCACACATGTTTTAGAATAACTTCATTTATCAGCATTTTTCAAAACAAAGCGAAAGTGATTTCAGACTGAAACATTAAAAACTAGACATGAGGCAATAAAACCACATATTTAAAATAACACAAAATAACACTGAGATATAATATATCAGATCAAACATATCTTAGTACAGAGCCACTGTATCAGCCCTGCAGTCTGCCCCCCCCCCCCCCCCCCCCCCCCCTCCTCTTTAATTACCTCTTACCCTCTGTAGATGGCAGCAGGTGGAGAGGGACGGTGAACACCGGCAGCTTCAGCTTTGAATATGGAAACTGGCTCCGCTGATCTGATCGCTGCATGTCACACAGTGGACACGGGGACAGTGATCAGATCACACAGTGGACACGGGGACAGTCTCTGCACAGCATGAGAAACAGCGAATCTACATTTACCCTGAAAACCAGCTGCCAGCATCAGGCCGCACGTTTCAGATGCTTCAGATTTTATTTTATAAAATAAAACCCTCCTCTAAAAATAAATAAATAAATAAAATAAAATAAAATAAAAAGAGAGAGAAAGAAAAAGAAAACGCCCTCCAATCCAACAGTTTCCCGTCCTGACCGGAGCTGCTCTGAACACTAACGGCCTTATTTCCTGTAACAATCAATGCCACTGTTTCTAATTGGATGGGGAAGCACCCCCCACCCTCATCCTCCTCCTCCTCCTCCTCCTCTCCGGTTTATTGTCACTGACAGTCGGATTATTCCCTCACAGTAGCAGGCTGCTTCCTCTCCTCCTCCTCCTCCTCTCCGTCCGACAATGCGGGCACCAGCTAAGGATTTATAATTTCTCCCTCCGTCGTGTGTTCGTCCTCTGCACGGTAAGAGAATCTCTGCCTCCCCATCACAGCGGTGTGTTTTGTTGTTTTCGTGCTGAGGAGGTGCGTGTGTCAGCGCTGCCGGGCTCAGCCATGTGCCCGTCAGGAGGGCAGAGCCGCCGGGGGAGTTACACCGGGGGAAGGGGCTCCCTCGGAGCTCGGGGCTCGGACTTGTGTTGTGAAGTGTGTTGTTAGTAGGAGCTTTGTGTTGTTGTCGGTGTGGTTTAGTGACAGTGTCGCTGAAGGTTGGTGGAAAGGGCGAGTGCTGGAGTTTAACTTCCGAACAGCAGCGTGTTCGGGTTTCAGGTGTTTTCCTGGTCGTTGGGACCGAGACGCGACGCGTGCGCTGCCGCTCGGAGTGAGAGCGACCACCGCTGCCGGCGCCGGGCACACTCCGGCAGTTGTCGGGGTGAAGTGCCGTCGGTGCTTCTCGGCGGGAACAGAGACGATCGGCGTCCGATTAAAGCAGTTATTCTTAACCAGGGGCTGCGCTCTGAGATTTTTATTCTAACAGAAAATTGAATTAGGCTGAAATTACTCCCCACTGCTCCTCACTTGTCTCGCTGGAGCAAGGCGACCCCCCCCCCCCCCCCCCCCCTCACACTCCACTCCCTAAAGAGCCTGAAATTTGGGTGGCATATGGCTCCATCTTCCCCAAGGCTTCTCTTTGGAGACAGAGCCACTCAAACTATAGTCCACCTTCTGCCAGTGTGTGTGTGTGTGTGTGTGTGTGTGTGTGTGTGTGTGTGTGTGTGTGTGTGTGCAGGGTGGGGGCTGTGGGTGTCTTTGCAGGAGAATGTGGCTCAGTCATTGCTGAGGTGTGATCACCTCGTGTTCTCAGCAGAAGGCTGTGATGCTCAGTTGAAAGTGATCCCCTGCCAAACAGAGGCAGAGTAATCTGATGTGTTTCAGTGGAATCATATGCAAATTCACGTCGCTGCATCAGGTAGAAGCTCAGGAGGAACCACGAAGAAGCTGAGCTGTTCCCAACCTTTTCAGCTCGGGAGCCTTTCATATCAAACAGAGTCTGTATCACAGACCCATGTTCATGAGACTGGTCATAAACAGAGAACATCATCAGATGATCTGCAAACTGTTTTACTCCATCCAGAAAATGATGAAAGGAGCTCATCACAGAGTTTTCTGGAAGCGAGCGACGTCTTGGTTCAGTCTGATCAACAGTCTGATATTTAAAAAAAAAAAATTCAGTTTCATGTCATAAAAGACAAACAGCAGTTTGTCCCCTTTAAGCTCCAACCATCAGGTTTTTGCTTTAACGACTACAACACTTAATCAGTAATCAGAATAATTGCTGATTATTTTTCTGTTGATTAACAAATTGACAGACTGACAAACTGTTTGAGCTCTGAATCAGATCAATCAGCTTTATTGATCGTCACAGAGAGGAAATGGTCATTTAGCAGCAGCCCAGTAAACTGAAGAGGCTGGAAACGGATAAAGATCCATTCAAACTGCTGAACAGGACAATCACAGGTGAAGTCTGTGCCATTTGTTTACATTATTTATGTGTCAGTGCTTTGGCCACATACATGACGTGAGCCTCAGCGAGGGAGAGCTGAGTCATAGTGTGTGTCTAAATAATATAAATAAACTAATAATGTCAAACATACAATATAAATCTCTGTAGTAACAAAGGTTAAAGACAGAACAGGAAACTAAGCCCAGTTTGTTTCACTGTATTTTTTTTCTTTCAGTTTTTTCTAACTCGACAGTGCTAATGCTAACGCTAACCCTCTGAATCCAGCGTTACTGCAAACACAGTGAAACATAACTGAACATTGTGACTGACAGGATTCTGACCTTTCAGTATAATGACTGAACCACGAAGTTCTGCCTGTCACTGACTCTCTGCTGGAGAAGGTGAAGCAGGCAGAGCTGTGTGGCTGCGACACTGGTTTTCCTCCATCACAAGTTGTACGGTTTGGGTCGTAGTTCACAGCTGTTTCTTCAGCAAAAGTCAGAAATAAAAGTAAAGTCTGCAAATGATTCGTTGAACGTGTGATTGAAACTCTTCAGATGCAGATTCACTGTCTGATTTCACAGCAGTGCAGTGACCGTGTAGCTTCAGTGGTGGTTCACAGAGTAAACAGCCAGTTTCCGGTGAGGACGTCCGTCCTCCAGCTGCATTGTCTTCACTCTGAACCTTTTTTTTTGGATGGATGCCGAGTGATGCTGTAGCAATCGGCCATACTCCTCCATCATGGTATCATGGCTTCACAGATGCCACGGAAACAGCTGAGAAAGTTGTCGGGTCAGATTTGCAGCTCAGCTGTACCACTGTGCTGCATCGTGTGTGACGATGAGCCACAGCTTGTTGTGCTTCAGGATCACAGAGGTGCTCTGATGTCCTGCAGAGCTCATGTTCTAATGAATTCATTCAGAATTTTACTTTTTCATCTTAATAAACTAAGATGAGCAGAAACGTTTCAACACGTCAGGGACAAAAGAAAAAATGACAAACTTTCCTTTTTCAGGAATGTTTGTAAAACTTTTTCCTTCATGACAAAAAATAAAAAAATGTATTAAAATAATAACTTTTCCTGAGGAGTTTTTTTTTTTAACGTAAGCTTTATTTATTTAGTGCAGTATGTGCTGTCATTTTCTGTCAGTGACTCGGTGAATGCACAGGCAGAGTCACCGCAGGGAGAAAACTGAGAAGCTTTTGTAGACGAACAACTGAAAATTCATTGTTGTTATTTCTGCAATCATAATTTTCATCTTCGGTTAATGTGGCCCATATTTTCTCAGTGAACCGGGTCTAAAAAATATCAAGTGGTTTAAAAAAAAAAAAAAAAAAGAAAGACAGCAGATCAGTTTACCAGAGCCCAGGTGCTTGTTTTGTCAGACCAGAAAAACCCAAAGAAATTCAGTTTGTAAAAGCAGAGCAGTGAAGATCAGCACGTGTTCGTCCTGAAGAAGCTGCAGCCACAGGAAGAAGGAGACTGGAGCTGTTCATCAGTTATCAAAAATGGTTAATCAATTAATCGAGTAATCGTTGCCGCCCCGGTTGTCGTACCGTGTTGCCGTTTAGTGAAGCTGCAGGTGTTGTATGATGAAGGTCGCAGGTTCAGATCATGGTGAGCTGTAAGGAGGAAACCTCCTTCTTCTTCTTCTGTGACTTGGTGTTTTCTTGTGGGACTCGTCAGTTTGCTCCCGGCGCACCTCGTGCACTCGGTCACTGAGTGGCTGAGGGAAACATCACGAGCTGCATATCAACCAGCCACATCAAACAGCCCAGTGATGCTGCCCCCCACCCCCGCCCCTCTGCCCCCCACCCCTCTGCCAACCACCCCCACCCCCCGCGCTCTCACTGTGATGAGCTTTAAAAAGGAGAGTTTAATCTGGGCTCTGTTGTTGGGTCGGTGGGCTGATTGTGCACATGGGAACGTGTGTGTGTGTGTGTGTGTGTGTGTGTGTGTGTGTGTGTGTGTGGGGCGGGTGGGGGGAGAGCTCGGAGTCAGAGGGGCGGGGATTTTAGGAAGCATACTTACATTTCAAAGTAATGGCCTATTTATAGGGCAGACAAACAGCAGCACAGCGAGCGAGCGAGAAAAAGTCCAGCGCCAGCGGCCTGTTGTTGTTGTAGCATCGAGGAATGCACCGGTGCTTGTTGTGATAAGGATAGAGTCAGGAGGTTGTAGGCACGGCTTGTTAGAGACACACGTGACCACACATGCCATATTACACACACACACACACACACACACACACACACACACACAAGCTGGAATATCTGCAGACACACACAGCTCCATTTACTCACAGTGATTACACAGTGTGGATAAAGACTCACACAAAGGCAAACACACAACAATGCAGCAGTGTACAGCACGCGTGCACCGTTTTTGGGATTAATGCTAATTTATGCAGTTTTCATCAACACTTTGGAGTAAAGAGCTGATGGTGAGCTCTCAGCCCTGCAGCTGGGAGATGCAGCGTGTGTGTGTGTGTGTGTGTGTGTGTGTGTGTGTGTGTGTGTGTGTGTGTGTGGCTAATCGCAGATAGATGATATTTCATGTATATGTGTGTGTGTGTGTGTGTGTGACCGATTGTAGATAGCAGGCTCTTCTTTTTTTAACGTGTGTGTTTGTGTGTATATGTGTGAGTGTGATCATCAAAGACTCAGATATTGATCACGGCCCTGCGTGCACAGCAGCCGTGGCCTGAGGCTAACACTGTGACTTCTCGGATGCTTAACGAATCAGCTTGGCCTGTTTTTATATGAGCCACATGTGAATGAACCCGGGTGAACTCGGTTCTGCTGCGTGATCCTTTCCCCGGTTTCACTGATTACGTCCACTTTAGTCCTGAGGGGGAGATGAGGAGGGAAGCTCAGAGACCACTGGGACACGTGAGACCATGTCACAAAATTGAGGCCAGCAAAGTTTCAAACTGCTGTGCAGCTTCTTCTGTACCAATAACTTTAAGAACGCTATGATCATTTTTAAAAATGTATTTATCAATCATCTACCTGAAGACTTTGAGTGATGGATTCAGAGAATCATCACCTGCAGTTCCTCTCAGCTCCGCGCAGCTTTACGAAGTCTTTGAGCGTTAACGTTTTCCACTCTGCAGGGTCGCTGTCCTGCTTCAGTCTCTTGGCCGCAGCTGTTTTCAGAGAAACATCTGTAAAACGCCTCTGTGCTGCAGCTGCTCAGCAGCAGACACGCTCGCTCAGAGAGCAGATAAACGGGTAACACAAGCTCCACTCCTAATGAAAGCTAATAGTCTTCTGATAACTGTTTGCTAACGTCACCAAATCAGCTGCTGATGATCTGACAACACTGTGTTTACAGTTTGTTTGATAAACGTTCTTGTTACGGTAACGTGCTGCTGTCTTTACGTCCTGTCTCCACATGCTGTATAATCCTGTCTGAGCTCAGCTCTGGTGTAAAACATAGCAAATAGCAATAAATGATAAATGAAATCACTTCCTCTTTAATTTGGAACTGAATGCAGGTCAGTTGAATGTGTAGATTTTGTTCAGTCGTCCGTCTAAAATGGTGTTTTCTGTAGTTTCTGTTAAATCTTCTTTTCATGTTCTTTTCCAACAGAGTATTTGTGATCATATTTCTTTTATGTATAATACATTTTCTGTGAATTTTCATGAGGAGCTGACGTGTAGTTTTTAAAACGTAATATGTCTGAATATTATTTCCAGCGTTGGTTTTCGTTTCTCGTCAGGCAGACTGTTCTCCGCTGCTCGTCCCAGAAGCTCACGCACTCAAACTCAAACACTTGAGACAAACTTAGATGTTGAGCTGGAAATTTTAATGAGGCTGGTGGCACCACAGGGGTTCCTGGAGGAAATGCTTTATCGTTTTTATCCTGAGTGTGTTTAGCTTGAAATTCAGCTTTCAGATGATGGGAGGGGTGGGGGGAGATTTACAGGTGACTGCACCTACAGACCAGTGTTCTGAGATATTTTGACATTACAGATGTTAAACAAGCAAATTACACTTTGGTTTATCTGTTTGATCTGCAGGAAGTTTGAGTTGGAGACAGAACACTGAGGCAGAAAAATGCAGGATCATTCAGTTAGTGGTTCGTATGTTAGAGACAGGAAGCACGTGTTCATGAGACAGCTCCCGAATTTAAGAGACATTTGTTTCGACCACTGTCACGAGAAGGTCTGTTTCAGCCTGAGACCACAGGCCACTGGGTCCTTGACATTTTATTTTGCTGTCCAAGTATTTGCCCGTCGTTTACTCCATCCATCTATCTGTCCATCTGAGGTCCACTCTCCGTCCACCACACCTCAAAGCCCTGATCATTGTCTTTGGTCCAGAAAACAACACAAACACAACAAACTCTGCATAAATGAGAAGTGTAACCACCTTGTTAATGAGAAAGAAAAGAGCTGCTCAGAGTTTCTCTGGTCTCTGAGGCGTGTGCTGCACACTGAGGCTCTGGTTCTTACTGGGCTTACTGGGCTCAGCAACACTCGCCACTGTTTAACACAGGGAGTCATTCGACTCCCTGAGTGTTTTTATAAAGATGCTGCTTAAGGACGGCTTTTAACATGTTTTTACTAAAATGACTAGTTCACAGATATTTGAGGTGTAACGTACCCTGACAGACAGATCAGCTGAGGTACAGGTCAAAGTCCGTCCCTCAGACTCACGCCGATGAGACAGAAACAGAAACGTCTCAGCTGAAATGATCAGAGCAGCTCTGATCCTGTGACTCACAGCTCAGATGCATTCTGGGAAATGTAGGATATGAGCCCTAACCAGTAAAAACAACAACATGCAATATGCGGACTGAGTGGACAACATGCACAATATAACACAACATGACACAACTAACCATGATAGCATTATTGTGTACCCGTGTGTAATGTAACACTACGTGGCACAACACAAACCCTTGTGTTATAAAGTGTGTTAGAACACAATGTCGCACATCAAAACAGAAACGCAGAGGAACAAAGAACCGGAGGAAGAACACAGTGTACTGTAGCATCGGTACAACGCGGAGAACTGTGGCGTCCTGAAGCTAATGTCCAGCCCACTGCTGAAGAATGGAAGCATTGTTCACATCAGCAGAGCCGCGGCAAAAACAAAATGTTTTCCATGAAGTGCTCTCTTACGTA
The DNA here is from genome assembly GCF_017976425.1 of Toxotes jaculatrix. Classification (NCBI taxonomy): domain Eukaryota; kingdom Metazoa; phylum Chordata; class Actinopteri; family Toxotidae; genus Toxotes; species Toxotes jaculatrix. The sequence continues at coordinate 29,878,607 of NC_054396.1, read as the reverse complement.
AGCTGACCCCTCTTTTTCTATCATCTTCATGCTCTCCCTCTTCTTTTCTCTCTTCCTCTCAGAAATTGAGGTCACCATTAACTGAAATTCAGACACTTATTAATGAGAGGATTTGTCTTTCTCCCTCTGTCTCCGTCCTCTCTCCCCCCCTCTGTTTTCTCTTCTTCTCTGTGTCTCACACAGTTCCATAACCTTTCTCTGTTTTTATACCTTCCGTCTTTTCCTCTGCACCCTCTGATTCCCTGACTCTCTCGGTGTTTGCCACATTCGTTTTGCTCCTGGATCAAACCGTTCTGCCTGACGTCTGAACACGCAGCTTTGAGCAGCCGCTCTCTTCGGGGACTTTCGGGAGTCATTCTCCTCTGAGATGGAGTTGGCTCCGGATTAATCCACACCGAGTCTGAATCATGTGCAGCCCTGCTCTTTCTCAAGCTGTGATCCGCTGATTTATTAGACAGCCGGTCGGCTTGTTGTCGAGCAATTTGTTAATTAAAGGAGCCTGAGTGTTTGGTGGACTGATGAGTAAGTGACAGAAAATATCGATGGTTGTTGGTCTGGTTCTGAAGCGTAAAGGTTCTGTGTGTCAGTTTTCTCTGCTGTGGAGCGAGGTTTCCTGCTGGAGCGGGTGATGCTGGTGATGCTGGTGATGATGGTGATGCTGGTGATGCTGGTGATGATGGTGATGCTGGTGATGCTGTTTACACGATGAGGTTAGAAGAGCAGTGAAGGCTGAGGCGTGCTACTCTTCATCCTCCAGATGAAGAGTTTTGTTGCTTACACATGTTTCAGTGACACAGATGTCGGGGAACATGTAACATGAAACCGTTTGTTGTACCATTAACTTCCTGACTTTAATCACATTCGTTGCACATCAGCAGCTTGGGACTTATGACTCTGTGGAAATCACCAGGAAACGAAGAGACAGATAGGTGTTTTTTTTTTTTTTTTTTTAAGTTTAGTTGTTTTTTTCTTTTTAACATAAACATCAGAACAGAAAGCCTCGCTCTGTCTTCAGGCTGCTCAGGATGCCGTGCACGACTGTCTGCAGTTCGTCCTGAACATTTTGTGGCGGTTGTGTGTGATCTTGCCCGTTGGAAAAGCTTTTTCTGGTTTGTTGCTTTGTGTTTACGTTGAATACGTCTTCTGAAATTTTGTCCCCCGGCCTTGATGATACAGTAGAGACACGTCATCATCTCTTTCTTCTTCTTTTTCTTACTTTGTCTTGTGCAAGAAAATTTGTGATAAAATCTTTTGAAGTGTCGTGTTCCCCCTAAATGTTCTGTCGATATTTAATTCCCCTCTCCAGTTCAGGGCTGCTGTGAGTAAACCACCTGCCTCAGTCATGACAGGGAAACTTTTGATGGTATTAACTGGACATGTAGCCGCTGATGGATGTGAAGAGTCTGTATCACTCTGCCGTGTACAAAAGCCACTTCATAAAAATACACTCAGAGTGTTCGGCTCTGAAAGTGCTGTGAGCGAGGGAGCTGGACCTGTGAGCTACACAGCCTGAAGGAAGTCAGGAGAGATGGAGAGAGCCTCTTATCCTAATGGACTTCAAGTCTCCAGAGGACGCTAGAGAGAAGAGACTGAGACAGGGGGAGAGAGAGAGAGACAGAGAGGAGGATGGAAATAGGAAAGGAAGGCAGACAAAGCTTGAAAGAAGAAGGAGAAAGGGCCGCGATCTCTCACAGTGATGTGAGCATGTGGCGGAGATGAGGGGAAAAAAGCATAACACCTGCAAGAAGACGAGTGAAAGAGAGACGAGAAACAGGGGAGAGGAGAGAGACAGGAAAGAGCCAGAGAGTGATGGTGGTGGTGAGCCATCAGATAGAGAAGGTTGGAGGTTAATAACTCGCGGTGGAGGAGAGAGTCTCAGCGGAGCAGGAGGAGAGGTTATGACGACTGACGCTCAAGATGTAATCTGGTAACAGGAGAAGGGCGAGTGTGAGTCTGCGTCTGGAACAGCACAGCTTTGGTTCAGCTCATGATGCATCTGCGATTCTTTCAACTAATTTTAACAGAAAATCTATTAAAATTAATGATTTTCTCATTAATGAATCTTTTACATTAAGTTTTTATCCTGATTTCCATAATAGATTCTCTTTAAAGATCCACAGACATGTTCCACACTTAAAATCCACACGTGCACTCAGCCTGAAAGTGTTTCTGAACTTTGACTCTGTGAATGAGACGAGACAGAGAGGAACGAGTTGAGTCTGGAGTCGGACAGTGAACTCAGCCGAAGGTTTAATTCACTACACTGTGAACCTAACTGTGTCTTCATACAGTGACAGTCTGAATTTAAAAAATGCAGCACAACAATATAAACAACAATATACAGATATATAAAGCACCAACATAAGATCAGGAAACGCTTTCATGTGTTATTCTGAGGGACAGTTAGAAACAGCATGTGTTGGCAGTTCATTTAGAGCATAGACTTGTTGTGTATACAGTTAAAGTAGCTTGTACTGAAAACAGAGTGTGTTATCTGGTGGATGTGAGGCACTGTGAGGCCCTCTGTTCTGTTCCACGGCACCATTTTGTTTCACAGAGCTCCACAGTCGCCCGTATCTCTGTTTTGGCACACATCAGCAACTTTCAGATTCTGAAGCACTTTGTTTTTTTCAGAGCCTGATTCTCGAGGCGCTTTGTGAAATGGAGTCTTGTTATGTAGCTTGCTACCAGTTTCAGCTGCAACAAGAAGGGCATTTCTTCCTGCGGAGGATCAGGGCGTAGCGTGTCAAATCGAGCCTGGGCCCCCGCCTCCTGCCCTGTGAGACACTTTTCTTAATGCAGCAATATTCTAATAGTGCTACAGTGATCTGTGTATGGCGTATTGAGTCATGTACAAGAGCAATTTCCATTTGGAGGTTTGTGTGGTCGTCTCAGTGGGGGGGGGTAAAGAGGGACTCGTGCCCAGACTGTTTGTGTGTTGTTCTCCCTCAGCGCCTCCTTTTTGTTTCAGTAGGAATGCAACATGATGTCCTGCCTGTTTCTGTGTGCAGTCCCCTTCGTTTTCTGAAAGAACTGCATAAAAAGCATATTCACATTTGGACAGGCACGTAGATGTAATCTTTTCTGTTTGCTCAGCAGCTTTTTATGGTATGTTGACATACTGTGTGTTACAGAAGGAAAAAAAAAAAGCTCCTTGTTCAGGGTTGAGCTTCAGACGAGGCTCCACTTCACTGACGATGTTAACAACCATGTTGCTGCTTTCTGTTTGCTAAAAGGCAGCTGAGCTCCAGGATCCTCACGTACCGCGTACTGGCCGTGGTACAGTGAGGTTCCTGCTGAAACACCACATGCTTTCAACAAAACGGATCCCAGGACTCTGAATCTTTGGGCGTGTCGCAGAAATACTATGTGCCTTCTATCACAGTTGTTTGCTGAGGTGGATTTACATTTCAATGTAAAGAAATCACACGCTCTCCCCACTCGTGTTATCTGTGTAAGCAAACGTCAATAGGACTCCAGTTTACGTGAGGTTCCTGAGTCCCTGCTGCTTGGCCTATAAAGCCAGCCGCGCTCTCCTGTCATCCGCATAATCGAGTTGAACACTAGCATGGCTTTCTCATATCTAATGTAGGACCAGGCAGCCACTCAGATGCTCACACAGCTGAGGGATCTGGGTCAAACAGCCCCGGCGATGAGACAGAAGGAGACAGCTCGCAGTTTTGTTTTTGCCTTTTGAAGTTAATGCGAGTCACTGAGCCCCAGAAAACATCAATAATGTCAAAACGTGTTTGTTAGTGGGGCGGCCGTGCTGCACACAAACGATCAATCCAGCGTTTCCCAACAATTTTGTTGTCAGGTTTTCCTGCCTGCAGCCTGTTTGGACTGTCGAGATGTGAGAGGGAGGGACGACTGTGTTATTTTATCCAAAACAAATAAAGGGACACAGACTGGATGTGAAAATTTTCAAATATAAACATAAAATATGATTCAGATCCTAAGCACTGTTCTGGGGGGAAAATGGCTCTAACAAGTACCTCTGCTTCCTTAAAGCTGAAGCTTTGCTAACAGGGTGCTCTGTGAAAAGGGCTGAGGGTCCGTGTTATTAACAGATGGGCTCATGTTTAGAAAAAAAAAAAAGAAGGGAAAAGGTCGTAACCCCGGCTGTAGCAGAAGCTACACGGCAAAACGATTGTTTGGCGATTGATGGCGGTTGGTTTCATGGCAGCTAAACCGAAGGAGCCCTGGTTCTCTCTGCCGTCCCGTCCAATCAGTAAAGGAGGATAAAAAAAGGAAGGAGTGCACGTACGAGTCGGACAGAGTCCACATTCTAACACTCAGCTGTTCAGCAGAGTGAGGCAGGGCAGGGCCGATCGCTCACACCGGGTGATGGACGAGAATCGTTCAAGAAACACGTCACTAATCTTTTGCCAGGAACAGCACACAGTAGGTGCTGTACACGGCTCTGAAATAGATCGTGTGTCTTGTTGCACCTGGAGCACCGTTACCTTGGAAACAGACAACACATTTTGGCTCAAAAGCAAGAAAGATCAACATTTAAGGCTCCCGAGCTCTAAAATAGGAAAGAGCCCAGAGGTAACTCAAGGTAGAAGTGTCTGACTGAAAAACCTGATGGAAAACAACCGATCTGCACAGAACGAAGAGCAGAGAGAGGTTTCAGGTTCCTCCCTGTTGTCATTCAGTTTTTAACAGCAGAGGAAAATAAAAATTTCAGGCAGCGAGTCAC